>NW_016161022.1:16481-20677 GCF_001687245.7 Rhagoletis zephyria
TAGTCTCCATCCAGAATTTGGAACATGCAACCCACCAAAGTGATTAATGTCATCAATAGTCCTAGTGGTTAGCACAATAGATCCAGTTAGTTCGCAGGGATACATGCCCTAATAATAAGTCCATTCTTTTGCAATCGAGCTACAAAAGAACACTCGCTTAAATTACGAAGTACGCCCAAAGCAGTTGTTGTTTTTTGGTCGAATCTAAAATTTTTAATTTGAGTTAACAAAGTTATAACTTTTTGAATTTGTAACTTGAAGAATACTAAATATATATATGTATATATATATATATGTTAGTAAAAAACTAATAAACGAAGTGATGGGGAAAAACTATAAGTAAAGTCGTATCCAATGGGCTATAGCAAAACAAAATTTCTATATGAGAACGCCTGTATATTTTTTTTTTGTTCACTTTTGTATTACTGTGAAATTACATTCGTATATTTGGGCTAATTTTCATTTCCGCTTGTGCTCACGTTTATTCTGCTATTTTTTCACCAGCCCTGCTCACAAAAATTTTGTCCTTATATACTTCTACATATCAAACCATAAATCAAAAACAGTCACAACTCAAAAAATTCCAATGTTCAGGAGAGTCAAAAAAAACCCTTGATGCTGCGCGAGCGGCGCAANGCACCATAAATCAAAAACAGTCACAACTCAAAAAATTCCAAATGTTCAGGAGAGTCAAAAAAAACCCTTGATGCTGCGCGAGCGGCGCAAGCAAAATAAAAACAGCGTTAATGTTTTTTTTTTTCAGTTAAAGACAACGGTGATGAAGAAGAAATTTTGGTGGACGTTAGATATATGTTAAGGGAACTGTCTTATGAAAAAACATTAATTTTGAAAATTTTTGAGTTGCGACGGTTTTGGATTTAGGGTGCGATATGTACGTATGTACATATGTCACTAATCTCTAAACGATGCCACGTGCGAATAGCACACATTATTTCAAAACATATAAATGTGCAGAGACAAATATATGTGTCCTCAGGTATGTGGAACGAATTCTTACCAAAACCGCTTTCAAAATCAGATTACCACATCACCAATGAACGCAAAAGCCGGCAGTTATGTTGCAATTTAATAAACAAATTTATCCGACTAAGAACATCAGTCAAGCAGAGGCAAAGTATGTGTAAATAAATAAGTACTAAGTGTATATTAAAAACAATGTGAGCTGTGTGAGTGTGGATTATCATTACTTTGATTTCTAACCAAGAGTTTATATGACCAATTCACACTGCCCTAAAATATTTTAAAGTATTTTGTTATCGAAAGATTTATTATTTCGTGCACAACACAATTTGATTAATTACATGATTTATTTCATAATTTTCAATTGCTATACTAAGTACATACATATGTATATACATACATATTTTCCAGTCTACATATAAGTAATTGACAACAGCCATCGCTCATCGTTTGAAAGTTGTTGAAAGTGCCGCCAGCTGACGGCAACTTTATCAATTTCTCATCCTTATGTGCAAAATAGTAAATACATGCATGTACTCACGCCATGTATCGATGTGTAGATATATCTGAATTAATGTAAGAAAACGATTTCACGACAGGTGTTTGCCAGTTTATCACATTTCATCACATTAACGCCAAGTCGATGATAGCAGCGTTGCAAATTTTGGTACTTTCCTACCAAAACTGGTACTTTGAAAATGATTTGGTACCTTGGTACGTTGGTTTTGATTTTGGTAATTTTTCCTTAATAACGACAGTTAGGGAAGACAATATTACACAATGACTTCCATCTATAGTTTTGTATATTCTGTATTTATTCGTAAATTAAAAGTCTAATAATTTCAACGAGAGCTTCAATACAATTAATCGTCAATACGCGAAAGTCATATATTTTTAAAATTTTAAACAACTAAAGCACGTTTTCTACCGATAAATTTAGTATGCATTAAACAATTTACAGCTTTGACGGTTTCTTTTATCCTCCCATTCGGCTTTGTTGGCTTTTACTTGGGAAATGGCATCACTGATTGGACGGCGCATTCCTGTATTCTATCATACAAAACTGTATACTCAAAAAAATTCTAAAAACTCTGATTAAAAAATTCAAAGTTTGCATGAAAATTTACTGAGTTCTCCTGAGTTTTGAACAGAGTTTTGAAATTACATATTTATGTATTTTGTTATAGTATGAACTATATTAAAAAAAAAAAATTTAAAAAAATTTAAATAAAAAATATTGTATATCGATGAATATTTTAATGCAGTGAAATTAACTTATGTTTAAAACTTTTTGCGCCTTTATTGAAAAATAGTAAATTAGAAAAAACCATTTCTTTTTTATTATCTACTGCACACAAATTTTGTTTGGCACTCTCAAAACCGTTTTGGTACGTTTTTGGTATGGTAAAAAAATGTGAGTGGCAACACTGGTTGATATCACATCTTATGTTTTTGTGATACTTACCTCTGCACACTCAATCACTTAAAGTATTCGAGCTTAATACTAATGTGCATGTAAGTGTGACTTTTCATTTATTTATGTCCTTTTTTATCTTCTGATTTCAGCTATAGTTAGAAATCACAAGCGTTACCAGTTTCATTTCGATCTTTTTTTTACTTTCACTCACCGAACAAAAAAAAAAAAAAACCCCTCAATTGCTAACCCTCACACTTACGATCATAATCTCACAGGGATTTATGATACCTTACGTTCTGCAATCGTAAATTACACGCGCTGCACACGCCACCCCTCGCTTTGGCTATTTGAGCATTTTACTTCTCTTCTTCTTTCCTTGTGTTTTTTCGTATGCAATTTTTTTGTACACACTTATGAAGATATACATACATACGTATTTTTGCTTAATATTATTTCCAATATTTCAGTCGTCAACACTTATTACATGCCAGGGAGACCTCAACTGTCAACTGTTCCAATTTTATTTTTTTTTTAAACCCATTGCGATACTTGCTGGCGATAAAAGTTCGCTGCTTTCACTACACATCTTAGAGGGAATATATTTATGTATGTATGTATCTACATAGCTACAGAAACTTTCGAAATCTTCGCAATTTCTCATACGCATCCTTCATAGTTATAAGCTATCTTGACTTCGGTTAAACAGCGGATTCGTTTTGGTTTTGCATTGATTGCCAGAATGTAATTCACTCAGGTGAAATGGTTTTGATACATATTTACTACTGTAGCAGCCGAGTGTATAGTTAGTTAGCACTCTTGACAGTTTTCCAATTCGTTGGCATTAGAAGATTTATGCGCGCGTTATGGTTAAGAAGTTTTCAAGAAATGCAGATGTAGAAATAAATTATATTTTATGGGAATACACATTCGACTGCACCAGAAGAACAAGTTCACTGTACACTCTTGAATCGAAAGCATTTTTGGAAGGCGATTTCGAAAAAACGATGTAGTCATAGTCAAAATAAAGTCGACTCTAAAGTTTGTTGCCGCTTTTTGACATAGGAAGTTTTCAATGGGATATCTGTAAACAAACTATGAATATGCCAAAATTTTGTTGGAATGTAGGTGTCCCCGAAAAATTTAGAAGGCAAGAAGCAGCAAAACAATAAATCAAATTTTTTCTGTATGCTTATAAGGCGGTACGGTCTAGATACATATTTATACAGGGTATTCTGGACCACCCGTCCACCCCTCTAAAATGGAGGGAAATTTTTTTTTTTTTAATAACGTCAAAATATGGCTTACCAAATCGGGGATGCTTTAATTTCTGGTTGTAACACCGATGTTTTTAATTCAGATTCGGATTCTGGGATTAAATATATGTATGTAACTTTTGTTTGAAAGCTTTCTTCTCGGAAGTGCCTTTTTCAACCGCTAAATGACTTTCGAACTTCAAATCGTCCTGGGCTTCTTAAATGAGTAATAATGTTAATTACAAAGTCGGTTTATGTCGTATTACCGACTCCCGGTTCCGACCGGAGTGGGTTAAATACACGGAAGAGAATTATTTTAACCGGTAGTCTATACCAGAAGAAAAATGTCCAACAAAAGTTTAGTATTTTTGTCTGTAGAATCCGAATCTGTGGTACAATGTATAATGTAAATATAAAAGGAACAGTCCAGCGCCTTCGTCTTGGTCTGCAGGCTGTATCGGAGATACAGCCGCTATATTTAAACGTAGAATACGTGGTATGGTTAAGAGCATATCCAAGTCAAAAACGAAATCACACACTAAGAA
>NW_016161022.1:20702-51690 GCF_001687245.7 Rhagoletis zephyria
TAGAAACAGATCCACATTAACTGCAATCAACATTTGTACGTATGTATGTATTTACATATGTACACACGCTGCGATTAGGTTATAAATAGCGCGCCTCTGTTTATCAAAAGCCGCATTACATACGCATACATACTTTTTGTCTCCTTCCCACACTTCCAACATATGCACGTGTTTGCAAAATGATGACGAGGTGATTTTGTATGGAAAATCATTTATGCCCATATATTTGAATAAAATAAACACGACAGGTTTGGAATTTTATCTTTGAAACGCCACACTTTTCTTTGAAATCGCTTTATTAGTTCTCGTGCAATAAGCGTTTTTGTGAAGCTCTAAAAATTACAACTACAACATTTGAACATAGCCCCCATACCTTAAGGTAAGACGTATTCTACGTCAAAAACAAAAGTAAAAATAATTATTTGGCACTTCAACTTCTGAATTTCTCCTCCAATTTGTAGTGTGCGTCTCAATGTCGTTACACAAATTGAGGGACCTATAGTTTTATACCGCCTTCGAACTGCAAATGGATTTTAAGAGAAGTTTTTTCAGAGCAGAAATATACTCGCAAGCTTGCCATTACCTGCTATGGGGCGATCGCTATAATCAACCACTTTCTTGGATGTTCTTCTGACCAGGGATCGAACTCTGGTCTTACGGAGTTGTGGTACGCACCTGTAATCAATCGACTACAAAATTTTATAAGAAAAGAAAAATTCGATTTCTTTGTCAAAAACATACACGGCGATTCTAGTTATGCGGAATTTAAGAGGTAATTGAGTATAAAGCATGGAGTATAGTCGTTATTCTGGGTATGCAGTTACAGCTGCATAGCTACACTCAATCCCAACTCTTGGATCCCCGTTCGCGCACTCGTTAGCATCCCATGTGCGAAATTCGGTGACCAATTCAAGTGGAGCCCTGGGTGACGGCAGAATGGCAGGCAGCTTCGGTGGGGCCACTCCGACTTATTCGGTTTAAGGGCTCACTGAAGTCTGCAGCGTCTGCTCACCTGTAGGTGCGGTTGCAAGCGGGCGTCTCGCTATATAAACGTACACACAGTCAGTCAATAAAGTTTAGGTACAGCGAATTTTTTACAATACGGGCAACTATTTTTTAAATATTTTATTTTTCGCTAATGTTTTATAAAAATATGGTTAATTCTACAACAAAAACCCCAAAAAGAAAAGCTCCAAACCTTGTGCAAAATTAAAGAAAATTCTGCAAAATTTCATTCAAATATTGTACTTTTTATTTACGCTCTCTAGAAAAAATTTGAGTATGCAGTTTTTCAGCCCATTCAATTTTAGTATAATAAAGTGCAATATGAGGAAGCTAGGACTTACCATTGATTTTTGTGAAGGTGTCGCACATTTTTTCCATATAAAAAATTATCAAATATTATTTTATATGGAGAAAATGAAAAAAAAAATCCTAAAAATCAATGGTAAGTCCTAGCCACCACAAACTTGCACTTTGTTATATTAAAATCGAATGGACTAAAAAACTGCATACCCAACTTCTTTCTATTTAGTGCAATATTTGAATGAAATTTTGCGGAATTTTCTTTAATTTTGTACAAGGTTTGGAACCCTGATTTTTGGGTTTTTTGTTGTAGAATTGACCATATTTATATAAAAAATTATCGAAAAAAAAATATTTAAAACATAGTTGCCCGTATTGTAAAAAAATCGCTGTACCTAAACTTTATTGACTGACTCTATAGTCGGTTAAGAAGTTTATTACACTGCAAGAATAGTTCCATTTTGAGAATTGCATCGGGGCTGCTAATGTCGGATGTGTCCTTATGACTTTCATGTACACTTGAAAAATCTAGCATCATGGCAAGATCTGTCTTTAATAGCCGCACCAGATATTTCAGGTTTTTCTAAAACTTTCCCCATTCCCCATTCATTTGGTTGTTTCAGAATTTGGGGAAACCCGTAACATCATCAGTGTTTTTCGATTTTAGATATTTTAATTAATTTTTAATCCTTTCTTCTATGACTATTTTGAAACATTTGTGCTTACAGCGTAGGTCTACATGGGTTGATATGGTTAATAAATGATTATTTTCCAGGAAAACTCTTTTTCAAACTCCGATTGCCCAATATCATTTCATGGATTTTATCAACGATTTCTTTATAAATATACCACTGGGAAAGTTTCAAAAAGCCACTTATTTATCAAACTGCTCTCGTGTTGAGCGATTTAGATGCATACATACATATGGACACATACATATCTATATATATATATATTTATATATATAACACCACAGATATGTACTTATATACAAACCTACACAAGCTACAAACCTACAAAGCTTATTGCATTCACAACATTAAGCTCTTTGCTGAAATTTCGAAGTTGAGTGCATTGCATTGAAAATTCCAAATTAAGTAAGTGCGGGTTTTCAATTTTCACTATTTATTTTTGGTTTCATTACATTTAAATACTTTATTGTAAATGATCGATATATGACTTATATTACGTAAACGAATACAATACTTTACTAAAAATAAAAGAAGTAGAGTGGTGGTAAGAAGTAGAAATTCATGGTAGGGAGCAATGATACCAGGACGGGACGACTGGTTGGATTCGTTCTACATTGATAGATCCGAAATGGAAAACAAGATCGGAAGTGGAGTGTACTCAAAACAAGTAGGAGTACAAAAGTCGTTCCACCTACCGGCCCGTTAGCGTCTTCCAAGCGGAACTAGTGGTCATGCTTAAGACTTTCGAGTGTTTAAGGACAGGGACAATCGGATCAAATAATAGCTATCATTTCACCGACAGTCAGGAAGCTCTAAAGACTCTCGGAAAATGTAATAAGTAGCCACAGATCACTTATCCTGTTATGAATACAGAAGTTCATATACTAGTAGTTGGTTACAGAGGACACATATACAAGTCAATAAGATTTCGGACGAGTTTGCAAGGAAGGACACTTTCCTTCCACTTTCGCTGATCTATGGTTCAGTTTGCCCATCAAACGTCGGCACCTCTGCGAAGCCGGCGCCAACAAATGCATCCCCTGCAACGATCTGGCTTGAATGGGGAAAGATCACTAAAGATAATACCTGTTTAGCAAAACCCAGCTTTTCTGAAGTTAGCCAGATCTAGTATTTTTACAACAATGGATACGGACGTAGACATCTCAACTAGAAGCAGAACTCCGCTGCGGAAGTGGGGGCGATATTGACGTTATCGTCATAGAAACTGGCAATACCACTTATATATTTAGTTGCTGCAGAACAATCTTTCTTAGGCGGAAAGCAACCACGATGACATGATCAGGCTGCGGTCTCACTCGGACTACATAGAAGGGCTCCTCCTTATATGAAGCTATGCTGATGCTCACCATGTCCAATGTGAGAGCATAAACTGTAACCGACTAAGTGAGTTACTTTCGAAGTACAGAGGAGATTTCTTTAGCAGAAGACGGGGGGATGGGGCAGGGAAACCAGACAGGATGTAGAAAAACGGACTTCAGATTACAGTTCACCGCATCAAAATACATAGGGAAAGGACAGTATGATCGCTGAACCTCTAGTGTACATATTCTAGTGCGCTGAACACGAATCCGAAGTCGGCTTTGCTTTATCACATCAAGATTCTTTCCCCATCTTAAAAAAGTACCTGTCACATAATACCCGCCATGATTTTTGAGGTTGGGAAAAAATCATGACCGACTTCAATTCCAAAACACACAAAAAACCTAGTCTGGTGAAAAGAACCTTTCATCGATATGTGGTCCTGTATTAATCTATCGCTTGGATATTTCGCTGCACATTAGTCTGCATTTTCCATACCCAATAGCAGACATTTAAAATTGTCGCCTGCCAAAAGGTTTCATCACAACAATTCTATTTAAGAGTACACATGTATATTTCAACTCTTTTTATTTTGTTCTACATTTTTTAAAGCCTATGTCCTTACGTACATATGTATGTATGTACGTATGTATGAACAGAAGCATAGATTTGCTTAGACCTTTCATGTTCATCAGGTGGTTTATTTTAGTGTTTTTGTCAGTGTTCACTGTCTGCGGCACATTTTTGGCACTGTTACTTACATAGATACATACAAATATGTCAGACTATACTACAGTGCGAAATTGGTTTCCTCGTCCTTCAAAAATCCGTGATGGCTTTATTCGCATGAAAATCAATACATTGCTTTCAATGCACAATATTTATTTATGTATATGTATAAATAACTTCTCTTCTAACGTCAACACCCAGCTGAGTAAGCAAGTATACTATATATGTACATATAGAAACAAACATATTTGATTAATTCATGGTGAGAAAGCTTTGATTATTTTGTAAGGTATCTACATATTTATTTGCGTATTTTCGTGAGCTAACGTTTATACTTATGCGCAGTTCAATTGGCTTCTAGTCGATTTCTGTCATTCGTCTGCAAAAATTAATTGACAGTTCAGTTATTGGTCTTCTTTTCTATAATTGGCATGCCAACCGCCATTGTTTCTTGCATTGGCAGCTCTTTTTATTGGGAAAACACAAATAGCTTTTTCATCCGTCCATAAGCTTAAATATCCGGCGAAATTTTGGGTTTAATAAAGTTATCAACGGCTAAATAGTGCACACAAAAATTTTCTTTAACCGATTATATTTATGCGCAACGGTCTTTCTTTCAAGTACAGAACAATCTTCTTACTCCAATGGTCCTTATAATACCCGGACAAGCGTGTTTTGTTGTCGAGTTTCGCACCGTGCGGCACTGCCGCCATGCATTACTTCATACGGGTGGGGATGTTTAGTCGCCGCTACTTCGTTTTATATAATAGTTATTCAGGCTTCCTCATTAAGTTCGCTATAGCGTCGCATGCCAATAGCCAATTTTCTTTGCTATGTAGCATATCCTGGGTAACAGTTATAGACGTACTATTCTCCGATGCAGTTAATATGGAGCTTTAGTTGTTGAACCATGAAGCGCCCGCACTCAAAAAACTTTTGGAACATGTCTTCTGTAATATTTCCTTCACAAATGTCGCAAACGCGTGGACAGCTTACACCCGAAGCACTAGTCCCACTGATTGTGCAGAGCCAATAATACCCTTGGCAAGAATTGAAAACCACTTCAGCCTTATAGGGTGTTTACATGAGACGATTTTGCAGGCAACTTTTAGTANCTCTTTCAAGTACAGAACAATCTTCTTACTCCAATGGTCCTTATAATACCCGGACAAGCGTGTTTTGTTGTCGAATTTCGCACCGTGCGGCACTGCCGCCATGCATTACTTCATACGGGTGGGGATGTTTAGTCGCCGCTACTTCGTTTTATATAATAGTTATTCAGGCTTCCTCATTAAGTTCGCTATAGCGTCGCATGCCAATAGCCAATTTTCTTTGCTATGTAGCATATCCTGGGTAACAGTTATACACGTACTATTCTCCGATGCAGTTAATATGGAGCTTTAGTTGTTGAACCAGGAAGCGCCCGCACTCAAAAAACTTTTGGAACATGTCTTCTGTAATATTTCCTTCACAAATGTCGCAAACGCGTGGACAGCTTACACCCGAAGCACTAGTCCCACTGATTGTGCAGAGCCAATAATACCCTTGGCAAGAATTGAAAACCACTTCAGCCTTATAGGGTGTTTACATGAGANCACGTACTATTCTCCGATGCAGTTACTATGGAGCTTTAGTTGTTGAACCAGGAAGCGCCCGCACTCAAAAAACTTTTGGAACATGTCTTCTGTAACGCAAACGCGTGGACAGCTTAACTACACCCGAAGCACTAGTCCCACTGATTGTGCAGAGCCAATAATACCCTTGGCAAGAATTGAAAACCACTTCAGCCTTATAGGGTGTTTACATGAGACGATTTTGCAGGCAACTTTTAGTAGAAGGCAATTCGCATAGTTTAAAATATGCTTGATGCATATGTGTGAATGGATGCTTGCTCGTGCCATGCCCGCAAACGTACGAACAAACGCGTCAATCAGCGTTCGTTTGCTGGGATATTGTCATCGCACGTGTATTTATTGTTAATTATTATATCATTCATGGCATAATTTAATATTTTATATAAAGCTGGTAAGCATTGGCAATGCTCAAACACACGTAAAATAATTTCTTTTCTTGTCCGCGCACTTGCTCACAATGACGACCAGAAGTCAAGTCAGCTTCTTTTTGTCAAGCATAAAAGCTCAGTTAGTTCAGACTTACTCAGTTAGTTAGACAACTTAATTAAATTTACCGTAAGAATTCATTAATAATTACTCAACATTTCAACTTAAGATAGAAGTGGAAATATTTAGTTTTTGTGTTTTATTTTCCAGCTGTTTGAAAGTTTGCCGCCTAAAATGCCACACCAAAAAAAAAAATCATACAAAAATCATATTTGCGTTCATTTATTTTTGTGTAAAATACAAAAAATTAAATTATTCTCTCACCGCTCTGAATTTCCGCAAAGCCGTAACTTAAAAACCTAAAATCTACAGGTTCTTAAGTTGCTTACGGTAAGTTAAGTTTTACCTAACCGCCAACACAATTTCTCATATAACAGGTTGGCTAAAATATTAAGTTAAGTTAAGTTACGGAAATTAAGTCTAGACTAACTGAGCTTTAACGCGAGGCGATCAAATAAATCACTCGTCAAATGAAAAAAATTAAAATTTTTTTATTTCCATCTATCAAAACTGACAACGTGTACGTGTCGTGTACGTGTAACCGACGAAATCTGGATGAACCCACACACTTAAGGCGTTGATGGGATTTCTTGATCGTCACCAAAGCGCATAAGACTCTCTCGTTTGACACCCATATTAAAATAGTTCGTTAACTTTTGAATTAAATTCAACCAGAAATTCTAAACAAGTGGCAACTATCTTAAACAAATTTTCGGAGTAAAGCTTTTCTTAAGCATCTCTGGTTTAACCCCCATATTAAAGTATTTCATTCAACCTCTTAATTCTATTTATTTAAAATTTCTAAAAAGATGGCAATTTCATTTGACACCCACATTGTTGTGATATTATTAAATGGGGTAATAACCCCATTGAAATCATTTTCGAAATAAATCGGTTTTGTACCCCCTTGTGTTTGACTCCCACAATTTTGTTATATTTTATTTAACTTAATAATTGATTGACATTCCTAATGTCAACTCATAAGGGTACATACCAGACATCTGCAACGGGTACCCCATAGTCGTCTATACTCGAGTATCTAACAAAAACAGTTGCGCGTCAATCTCTTTAAAGGAGGAGAAGTATTGTTCGTTAGCGACTGAGCTCAAGACGAACATGTTGGTCACAACACTTGATTGCTTTTCATATACATATACTCACGTGTCCGAGTTTCACTATATTTCTTTTTTATTTAATAATTAATATTTTTTTACAAATGTGTAGATCATCATACATAAATATAACACCATGCGATAGTAAATTTTACGCACAAAAATCAATATATTCGCGAAACCATGGGCTAAATATAGGAAAATTGCTTTTTTAGTTTTTCACTCTGACGTCAGTAATCTAAAAATGATTTAAAAACTTCAATGAAATGTGCTTAGAAAAGAAGTATGGGTATCAGATTAAAGAGGAAATTCTGTAGGATTTAATCAGATTAAATTTTTTGGTACATAAGGACAAGTAAATATTGAAAATGCCCTATTAACAGTTTACCCTTGAAATTTCACAATATCCAAAAAAATTTAATTTTTTAAATTCTAAAGAAATTTCCTCTTTCCCATATTTTTATTCTACATTGCATTTAAATTTTTTAATAATTTTTGGAATTAATCATATCTTTGAAATTACAAAGTCCTTTAAAATAAATCCTGACGTCAGAGAGAAGAAATAAAAATGTCACCTTAAATAAAAAAGTAGGTTTCAAATCCATTTATTTATTATTTATTTTATGGTAGGAGAGATAGAAGCTATTTTTTCGATTTAAGTTGTTGAAAAGTAATGAATATCTAATTACCGGGACTAATCCCCGGATCCCGGGATTGTGATAACCACATCTCCCCGGGATCCTAAAAAGCGAAAACATTAACATCCCTAGTTGATATACATACATACGTGCATATATACGTACATATATACAGCTACATATTTATATGATCCCAATGTATTTTATCTTGTAAATAAAATGAGATGTTAAGTTATCGGGTTTTCATGGAATTTTATTTAACAAGGCTGTTTCCAGGGCAAATAAAAACGAATTAAGTAAATTGGCTAAATGCATTTTTTTTTTCTTTAAGGAGCTAAGGAGCAAATGAAGCCTTTTAACTCTTTGCTCCAGTTCCGCTCCAGCTAAAATGCTTTGCTCCTTAGCTCCTTGCTCCTTTGCTCCGCTCCGCTCCAAAGCCAGGATTATTCTGAGTACCTCATACCTTTCATGAACATCAGAAAATTATTATTATATTTTTCAACAGTTCCTTGAGAGCGGCAAATTATACTGAATTGATTTACACTGTGAACAAACACCGGACCAAAGTTATAATACCATTTCATACTCATGAAAATACTTTAAAAAAAGGAACAGTAAGCTTTGAATTGCACTTTCACGAATAAATTTATAAGCACTTCATTACACACAAGTGTACACCAAGATAAATTTTAATTTACACCAAATTTATTAAAATGTTCAGAGCTCTAAATATATGTATGTACATATGTATATACAATGGCAACATTGCTGGCAATCGAGCGACTAAATTTTGGTTTTTGATTTGTCAATTTCAACCACCGGTCGATATCAATTATTTTCGATCACTATTTTACAGCAATATTTTCGTGTTAGGCCAGCAACAGTTTTTAATTAGTAAAACGTCACTTCATCATTGCTGCAACATAAAAATATTCGATTTTAAATTCATAAAGTATCGCATGAAAAATGCATAACTTTATTTGAGCTCGCGAGTATTAAGTTATTCAAGCATATCGTAAATTATGTAAGTGCACATATATGTACATATGTACTTAGTATTTATATACTTAACGCTTCAGGGCACACAAAGTATGTAAGCTTTTTTTTTTTTTTAAATCGCCGAAAAATGCGCGTGATTAAGTTGTTGTACGAATTTCCCAAACATTTGGTACAATTGGGAATGCATNATATGTAAGTGCACATATATGTACATATGTACTTAGTATTTATATACTTAACGCTTCAGGGCACACAAAGTATGTAGGCTTTTTTTTTTTTTTTAAATCGCCGAAAAATGCGCGTGATTAAGTTGTTGTACGAATTTCCCAAACATTTGGTACAATTGGGAATGCATTTAATTTAAAAATATTGGTGAATTCAAAAAGCGAATATTTCTTGTGGAATAACATTTGCGAATTTTTGATGCGTTCACTGGAAAATCTCTTATCGCTCAATATTCGCATGAAAATATTTACAAACATTTTACATGTAGGTAAGTATGTGGGTATATATGTATATGGATGTTTGTTGAGTAGATGCATACCTTCTTTTGGAGGGCTTTTGGGCGCTATCGGTTTTTAGTAGCGATTGTTGTTTATTGATGTGTGCAGTGTGCAGGAGCATAGTAGGTGAGTGCATACATATATACATATATACATACATACATTCTTACATACATACATATATCCATATATTCCCAGTAGAAAAACGACTTATCGATTACAAAGTGATTGATGCCGTTTGACGGAAAACTGACGTTATGACTTGAAGTGACTAGAATAGTGTCTGAAGTACATATCTCATACCAGTACTTTGGCAAAACCTCGTTTCTCAGAAATCACTACTACCTCGTTTCTTGTAAAATTAGTTCCAAATAGGCCTTGACATATGTACAAGGATCCATTATATTTTATTCTTAACTAGCAATAATCGCCGGTCGTTACTACGCCAAAGAAAAACACAACTGAGATGTTTTTTTTTACTATATTTTTTTTTGTGATACGGAGATTATCTCGATGCCTTATGAACATTTCTGCATCAAAAAAAAAAAATATTAAATTTCTTCAAGACATTTTCGTCTTCAAATTTTGTTTTAAACTATAATCTTCTTAGACCTCTAAAAACGTCAATGTGACGCAGTGCGGCTCAAGTGTGATGCGCAAAATGGCCACAATGAAGTTTGAAAAATGAGGAAAAAAGACAAATAGAACTCGTATTAGTTTAATGGTTTTATTAATTATTCAAGGGGTTTCAATTAATGTATATGCGTAGCTTTACAATGCTTTTACCTGATGAGGCATGGTAGCTGCTTGATCTTACGATTTGAAGTGAAAAATCAGAAGTTACGATTTTCGTACGAACCACCCGACAAAAAAAGACATTGAGGGCGAATTCAACGAAAGTTACTTTATTCGGCGGGAAACTTAATCTAACGGCTCGAATATATAACTTATACGCATGTGTATGTACAAGAATGCATGCCTAAATGTACATATATGTAAAGAACACACTAGGATGGTGCATTCGCTTTTGGAAATATTTAGGCTTAAGGCCTAAACAACCTCTTTCGTCTGACAGCAGTACATATGTACTTCAATAACAAAATTTCTAAACCTCAAGTTAAATATGATTTTTTAAACAGGTGGCAACCCTCCTGCATCTAGTTTAGAAATTAAAGCTTCCTAAAGCTCAAGATTTCATTATACTCCTTCAATTCCCACATATATCTTAATACATTATATAACTGGTACATAGTTTTATTGAAATTTACTTTCTGAACAGGTAGCAACACTGTTTAAAATATAGCTATCAACTTTTTTTCGCCGGGGCGAACCGCTTGATACCCAAATTTTAATATTCCATGTAGCTTGTGTATAACTTAATTACATTCGACTTTTCAAACAGGTGGCAACCCTCTTCAAAATATAGCTATATACTTTCCCCCGATGGGACGGAGAGTCGCGTACCCATATTTAAATATTTTATATAACTTGTGTAGAATTAAATTTAACTTTTAAACAGTTGGCAATCCTCCTAAAAATATAACAATAAAGCATGCTTCCTCGCGGAAGCGGGCCGTTTCACACCAATATTTTAATGTTTTAATTAAATTCAACTTTTCAAACAATTGGCATCTCCAAGATATAGCAATTCTGATATTCGGAGAACAGACAGATTCAACAAATCAAAGATTAACTAAAAAGCACTTAGAGCCGTTTTTACAGGGGGGGTTAACTAAAATTCGCCAGTTAACTTTCAATTTTTGTCCTGAAAAGCTGGTGGTTAACTGTCGAATGAGAGTTGACTAGCCACTTATTAAAAATAATTTTTGTTATTAATAGAGAGTTTTTTGTTAGAGTGTTACGAGATACGAGATTTTACCAAAATACCGTCGATATGTACATACTTACATGGTTAAAATAATAACCAGGAGATATGTCATACTGAGTTTCATGCCTGTAAAAGACTTCTCTCGAAATGTTCAGTTGTGTGAAAAAGTAATGAATGACTTTTTGGAAAATTCAGAGAGCGGGAAATGAAAACTTCGCACTGATATGACGCCAGGTATCATTTTCCAGCTGGGAATGCATGTGCATTCACATACAGAGAATGTAAAATGTTGTTCCGTTTATGCAAATTTGTAACCCAAACAGCTGTCGACTAAAAATTTATATCGCATTAGCTTTTTTGTTTGTTAAATGAAATATGTATTTTTCGGTATATTTAACTAATTACCTGCGGCATTTTTTCTTTAACACTTTTATTTATTATATGTTAGTTTTATATTATCATGCACGAAATTTTCGGCGATAAATTTGAAATACATACATATAGCAGAAAAACTAATTGGATATATTTTATTTTAATTTTTACTAACTAACTAACTAAACGGGGTGGCAATGACTGTAACGATTTTAAAGTTATTTTAATTGCTAGTTAACCAACCTCCGTGGAATTGAGCTAACTTTTTTCTTTCGATTAATTAAAGGCTTGAATATTTTTGATTATACAAGAACGCATATAATAAATACATGTTTATGTGTTTTTAGTTCTTCAGTGTTGAGGAGAAAATTTCTCAAAAAAAAAACAACATTCATCTCTAATCTCCATGTAGGTCAGTACTCCGAAAAAAAGCTTTATGTTGCCCTCATCGCGAGATAACCAGAATGTTCGCTATGTTATTCGTACAAGTGTTCAGTTTAGTCTACCTGGCCTTAGGAGCTACTCTGGACTTTATCTCTTTGTTTTTGAAAACAAAAGTTCCTGGACTCAGCTCTTCAGGTCGTGTAGGAGACCCTTTTTACGCGCAATCGTCCGGTTTCTCATTCCCCGAAACACCATTATGCTCTGGGACAGTCTTGAAAGCAGGTCAGGTACTCAGTGTTTTCTTTGAACATCGAATTTGATGGTAAAGCCAATAGAGACGGTCGGCTCATACAACCCTTTTGGATTTTGAGTGTCTCTGCCACCGCTAAGAGCCTATAAAAATTTGTAAAATGGAATTTTTATTTTCACAAATCATAGTTATTTTTTTTATTTGGTGGCACACTAGTTTTATTACATTAGTTTTCACAATTTCAAGTATAATAAACCATTAAAATTAAAAAAGTCGTACCATTTAAAAAATGTTTTAAATAGCTGCGACAGATATTCTGCATGCTACCATTTTTTTTAATTTCATGTTACACTCTTAAAACTTCACCGATATGTAAGGTGACCATTAGTCCCGATTTTGGCGGGACAGTACCAATTTTAAGAAAATTTTCCCGCTGAATTTTTTTTTTTAAGTTGGGGCGTATAAGTGTCCCGATTTTTCATATTTGTACCGATTAAGTCCCGATTTTCCGTGTTTTCTTTATTAATTTAATATGAATTTCCCTGCACTCTGGCCCAAAAATTATTTTTCGTACAAACGTGGCAGCACTGTCGTTCTCACAAATAAATAGTGAACCCGCATGGCGTCAAAACGCCCAAAACTTAATTTCAAAACTTAAAAAATATTCCAAATGCTAATCAGAGTTATAAGAGATTCAAGTGCCAGTGAATAGCAGTCTGGCACAGTACATGTTTTTAGTTTCATCAAATATCAAATCAGCCTACACCGATGAAAAGAGTGACAATAAAAAGTTAGTAATTTCACCTAAATAAACGTTTTTAGGTCAAAACGATACCAATACTTGACTTACTTTTTATTGTACTTGTTTCTGGAACTCCATTGATTGAAATAAATACAAGAAGAATGCTCAAGCGCTTTTCTTCGGCCGAGAGATGGAACTCACACTAAAACAAAACTCGTGAGATTTGCTCATATACATAGATATGCAACTGTGGAACCTTTTGCAAGCTAAGCTGATGGGGCTCGGTGGTAACCCTCTCCGACCGAGCCAACGCAAGGTCAACGTTTTGTTTATTATAAATAGAATTTATATTTAGAGCAAAGAGTTAAATATGAGGGGAATGCAGGTCGAACTTCGTATAATACTATTTCAGCCCTTAATAATGAAAGCATTTTTCTCAGCCTATTAAGTTCTAATCACTCCATTTTAAACCCATTTTTTTTTTTTTTTTTTTTTTTTTGTAGGAGGGGGAAATGCTTTATGCACTGGCCGGGGGCGCTAGTCTCTATACTACCTTCCCCGAGTGTGGGACTCCCACCGAAGCGTGTTGGGCTACCCACTAAAACCCAAACTCCCACCGCCCGCGCAAGAATCCCGTATTTTAACCCCATTACTATTTATAAAAGTAAACATATTAGTAACCGAAGATTTTTCGTTGAAAGCTTAAAAAAAAAAATAAACGAAAAGGTTACAGCAACGTGGAATACTATTTCCATAACTACATACATGAGCCTGGCAAGCGAGTAACTTAGGCTGGCATGCAAGCAATCAAGTGCATGCCTTTTGGCATGGAATTTTTAAATACGAGTTAAGTAATACTTATGCACCCAAATAAAATATCAAACGTCTCCACTGGTCCTAGGTAAAATGACTCAAGGTCTGCCTGCCAGGCTTAGTTGCTGGCTTGCCATAGCGTATGAGTAACCAGCAAACATTATTGCATTTGCATTTATGTATTATGCCCTCTGCCAGGTAATTTAAATTTTACCAGTTCTTTTCTCAGCAATTTTCCGGTTTGCTTGTTATTTTTTTTTAAATTTTGCCCTGTGATCCGACAAAAGTGCAACATTTTCTGCCATTTTTAAATCGTAAGTGACAGTATTGCCCAGCAATGGAATGTATCGGGTCAATTCCACGTCCTGCCACAGTCCTCTAAAGACCTTCAAATATATAAACAAAACCAACTGTGGCTACGTTTTAGTTCCAAAGGAGGAGACTTTCCGGTAAACAATTTTTTACCTCATAAAAAGACTTAAAAACTAAAAAAAAACAGTAGAAATTCGACAGTAACTGGCACTCCTAGTGTAAATAAATGTCTTACTGCACTGTATTGGCTCTATAAAAAAATGCACTTTACTAAGGAAGAATTATCGTTTCTTATATAACGTTACATAGCCAACATTGGGTGTCTAACCGGCACATTGTGTTTTCACAGTGTCGACAATTTTGAAGTCAGGATAATTCTACAGGTTTTTACTTTTAGTACATTCTGCCAAAGGACGTTCCTTGCCCGTAATATACATAGAATAGAGCACTACGTTACCTTTGTGCACAGTGTACACCAATATTCCGTATACTTGTAGTACGAGAACTGTACCGCATTTGCTTGCAGCCGGTTTCACCAGAAATTTAAATGGAAAGTGATTTTTTTTCTGTCAATTTCCATATAAATAT
The DNA here is from genome assembly GCF_001687245.7 of Rhagoletis zephyria. Taxonomy (NCBI): domain Eukaryota; kingdom Metazoa; phylum Arthropoda; class Insecta; order Diptera; family Tephritidae; genus Rhagoletis; species Rhagoletis zephyria. Next base: position 35,410 of record NW_016161022.1, read on the forward strand.
AAAATTCAAAAAATTATTATTATATTTATTTCCGACCGGTGTACAAAAATTATAGATATCATAACTAGAACAACATTTAAACAAATTTAATAGAAAACGGCCACAAACGGTTTAAAGCAGGTAAGTAAGCAACAAATCTATGCTCACGCCATTTCCTTATCCTTGCAGTATAACTTTGCTCTCCTAGAAAAACATTAATTACTATTTTGCCTTTCTCAACATTTGTTTCTCTCAATTCGCATTTCATTTTCTAATGAGAAATGTTAATTATAAAAGTTTCTGTTTTAATTTTCGAACCAAAGCTAAAGACACGCTGGTAACCTATATATGTATGTATGTAAGTCGATACAAAGTAAAAAAAAATATTTATGTATGTTCGAAAAAAGGAAAAGTGTAATGAATATCATCAGCAATGCCTACACGTGCGTTGCCATATCTTTGTTGTATCTTTGAGAAAGTATGATTTTTTCAGCTTAACGGTACACATAAAGTGGGCTGAATAGGTAGTATTTAATGCGTTATGTAGGACTTGCTTCACTTCCTACAAATAAAGTAATGGGACTAACAGAAAAAGTTATTGGAAAACATGTATAATGAACTGCAAATTTTATGCAAAATTGTACTTTATGCCAATAGACTTTTTTTTTTTTGCAAGTAACCCTGATATATCTCTGTGTTAAGGCTGTCACTATATTTTTTTTTTCTGTGAGTGTACTTCTAACGACAGTTTGGTAAAAAAAAATAAAAAAGCAGTCCTTAAAATTATGTCGAACAGCCATTTTAGGCCAATAGCCGCAATAATTTACATGTTATAGTTCTGTAATAGGCGGCATACACCGTGCGTCTGACTCGTGAGTCAGTTTGGAATATGTGTTAGTTACACCAACATGACTACCGGCATGACTCTGAATGATTCAACTGTGTGTAGTCGAAGGCGAGTCAACACGTACACAAATGACTCGCGAGTCAGACGCACCATCTATATAGCCTATTACAGTCATGAAGTAATAATCTATCAATTAAATATATTTACATTCATATGTAAATTTGCTCCAAAAACAGTTCCCTTGTCTTTTACCATGCTGGTTCTAAGCACTGCTCTGGCCTCCGAAATCGAATAGACACTGTAGCCCATTGGGTTAAGATCCGGCGAGTACGGTGCCATTCCGCAGACGAGATGAAGTCTGGAAAATGGGTTCTTCACCAGTTCTGTGTCACTTTCGCTTTTCGGTTAGGAGCAGGGTCTTGTTGAAACGTCCATTCCGCACCGACGAAGTTCTGCTGTGCCCACGGAAGCACCACGGACTCGAGAACGCCACGGCGGTACACGATGTAGAGAACAAAGGTGTCGCCCATCTCGATACCGCTATTCCGCTCTAAGTAAATTTGTTCCATTCTTGCTTGCGTTATGGGAGTTTTCTTTCGCAAATGCACCAGTGTGACTCACACAAAAATTATTCTCAACAAGTAAGAAACTCTAAGTTCGGGCGAAGGCGAATATTAAATACCCGGCGCAAGTATTAAATATATCTTGTTTACGTTTCCGAAAGCTACCGCTACATGGTAAGCCGGGGCGTATCAATTTTGAGTAAATTAGAGTTCTTAAATTTCGAAATTTTGAAGTTTCAAGCAGTTCTGAGATTTACCGTTATATGAAAAGCGGCCTCAATTTTAGTCCGATTTCAATAATTTTCAACGTGTTGCTTTTATGTGGGAAGCACAATAATCATACCGAGTTTGGTATAAATCGGTAGAACGATTACCGAGATACATATATGTGATCATAAGTGGGCGGTGCCATGCCCATTTTCCAAAATTTTATCACAAACGTATTTCCTGGTTAAGAATTGTTGCAAGCATCAATTTTGAATAAATTCGCGTTAATATTTACTGATTTATCGAAGATTTCGTATTTCTCCAAATTACCGTTATATGGGATGCGGCCGTGGTTATTGTCCGATTTAAAAAAATTTTGGCGATTTAGTATGTTGTACGAAGCCCAATAATTATGCCAAGTTTGGAAAAAATTGGTGCAGCGGTTCCTAAGATGTACACATGTAACCATAAGTGGGCGTGGCTACGCCCATTTTCCAAAAATTTATAATATTCTTATTTTTCGTCTAAAAATTATTGTAAATATCAATTTTGAGTGAATTATCTTCAGTAGTTACTAAAATATCGCAGTTTTCGTATTTCTGGAAATTACCGTTATATGGGAAGTGGGCGTGGTTAAAGTCCGATTTCGCCCATTTTCAATACCAACCTACCTTGGATTAAGGGAAACCTACATACCAAATTTCGTTGAGATATCTCAATTTTTGCTCGAGTTATCGAATACACGGACAGACGGACAGACGGACAGACGGACAGACGGACGGACAGACAGACATGGCTTAATCGATTTCTTTTTTCATCCTGATCATTTATGTATACATTTGTCTATATCTATCTCGATTCGTTTTGGCTGTTACAAACAACCGTTATGTGAACAAAATTAATATACCCTTGTGCACAAGTGCGCTCGGGTATAAAAATCCTCTCTTATGGGCACCGTCCTTTATTCTATCACTCTTGGCGGCGATACAGCTCTTGGTTAATATTTTCTCTTTGATCCACGAAAACCAGGGGACTCTTGCTGCTGGCGCACATTCCGCCCCAGGCTAACTGCGGTTTTCGACAGCGTTCGACAATGGCTGAGGTACCAGTAGTCTCTGTGGACCGGCTCCTGTCGTTTAAATTGTGTGCCTGTTCTAGGGTTAAAAGCTTCTCTTCGGTAAAGAGATAATGCTTCCATCGTTGACTTGCGGTTAACCATCGCCACCATGCTCGCCATTTTTGGAGGCGCACGCACTTGTTTTTGTCCGTTAGAAGCTGAACTTTTTGGGGCTTATTGACAGTGCGCTTTCGTCCTCTTCCGGAATGGTCGCCTTCATGGCCGAGCTCGTCGAACCAGTACTGCGGCTGACACTGTCATTTTCGCAACACCAAGGAAACGAACTATTTCACATTTCAAAACGTTTGTTTGACATTCTGACACACACTACAAATCTGTGTTCGTATGGAATAGTAGCTTATGTCGCGAAGCTGGCTTTTGTATAATGCGGCATTCCCTTTATTCTTTAAACGACGGGAATTTTTTGATGAGACTTGATAAGAATTTTGACTTGCTTCAAAGGCTCGGCACCAATGAGTCATTCGCAATCGTATGCTGTGAATGCCGCATTATACTAAAGCCAGCATAAGCTACTATTCCATACGAACACAGAAATAATCGTTACTATGCCGAGAAAACTTTTACACATACAAAAGACTATGGAGAATCTGGCAAAACAAAAATAATTTTCCTACCATATCAATTAAACTGATTCTAGTATAGTTTTAGGGATGATTAATGAATAATTTCCTATTTTGTTGCACAGCAAAATATATCTAATTGAGTTTACGCTGGGTAGGCTTAGTTGCGTTGTACCAAAACTAAACCGTGTAACCACCAGAAATAGTAATTAGAAAATTCGTATAAAGTTTTTAAAGAAGTTTAGTAGCGGTAACAACTTTCTTGTCAACAATTACAAGTCGATTTTATTTACTAAATCCGGTATTCAACTAGGGAGTACATCAGTGAACGCGTGTTAACTTATTTTACTTGCACAAAAGCTTAGATTTGTGAGAAAACTTTTGTGAAACATCAACCACAAAGTAAATATGTACATATGAGTATATACAGTAACTCAAACCAATGACCACGTGTTGACTTTTTTTTAATATTCGTAATGTTTTTCGCGATAAATATTTTGTTTTGTTATTTTTCTATAAAAATGCCGTCCAAGCTTTAACCGAAACCATATTCGCAGTTTCGAATTTTATAGAAAATTTAGGAAAATTCAACAAATTTTCATCAAAATTTCAACTTTTTAATCTGAATCTGTGGAACATTTTTGGGCATGCACTTTTATAGCCCATACAATTTCAGTCCAATGAAGTGCAAGCGTAGATTTTTGAGAATTTTTTTTTTGGAGACTGCTTTTGCGGTTTTTTTATGTAACAAGTCTAATTTATAAAAACTGAAATGTTGTTGCTAACGGCCCCCCGCACTTTATTTAATAAGCTTTCTCGATTATATTGTAAAAAGTGAGAAAATCATCAAAAAAAAAATACTCAAAAATGAACTGAATTTTTAGAGCTTTGAAACTTGTATTTCATTAGAGTAAAATTGTATAGGCTATAAAACTGCATATCCAAAAATGATGAAAATATGTTGAGTTTTCTGTACAGTTTGAAACTGTGATTTATATGGTTTTTATTAAAGCGTGGATGGTATTTTTATAAAAAAATAATAACAAAAATGTTCCTTGGAAAATATTACGAATATTTAAAAAACACCAACACGTGGTTATTTGTTTGAGTCACTATACATATATCATATACGCATGTACATTAGACTCTGCCAAATAAAACGACGGTGTCAGTAATTTTCTTCAACACAAAGTATATTCGACGATTTTTTTGAATAGAAAAAATAAGCAACACCTACAAAAAAGAAAATTTACAAAAATTAACGGTAAGTCCAAGCTACTTCAAGCTTGCACTTGGTCACTAAAATTTAATGGGCTACAAGGGTTTTGTTCCTTTTTATTTTTTATATTTAATTGTTCATAAAATAGTAGTGAAAAAAAATGTTTCATTGAAAGTTCTTAGTTTTGCGAGCACTAGCTAAGAAATGAAGTTAGAGGACTGAAATTATGTCATAATTTATGTTGTTTTGTGACCGACAACGAAATTTTCATNCTGAATTATTGTTGCTAACGGTCTCCCGCACTTTATTTAATAAGCTTTCTAGATTATATTGAAAAAAGTGAGAAAATCATCAAAAAAAAATACTCAAAAATCAACGGAATTTTTAGAGCTTTGAAACTTGTATTTCATTAGAGTAAAATTGTATAGGCTATAAAACTGCATATCCAAAAATGATGAAAACATGTTGAGTTTTCTGTACAGTCTGAAACTGTGATTTATATGGTTTTTATTAAAGCGTGGATGGTATTTTTATAAAAAAAATAATAACAAAAATGTTCCTTGGAAAATATTACGAATATTTAAAAAACACCAACACGTGGTTATTTGTTTGAGTCACTATACATATGTCATATACGCATGTACATTAGACTGTGTCAAATAAAACGACGGTGTCAGTAATTTTCTTCAACACAAAGTATATTCGACGATTTTTTTGAATAGAAAAAATAAGCAACACCTACAACAAAGAAAATTTACAAAAATTAACGGTAAGTCCAAGCTACTTCAAGCTTGCACTTGGTCACTAAAATTTAATGGACTACAAGGGTTTTGTTCCTTTTTATTTTTTATATTTAATTGTTCATAAAATAATAGTGGAAAAAAATGTTTCATTGAAAGTTCTTAGTTTTGCGAGCACTAGCTAAGAAATGAAGTTAGAGGACTAAAATTATGTCATAATTTATGTTGTTTTGTGACCGACAACGAAATTTTCATGTGGGACCGAAAGAAAAAAATTTCGTTTTATTTGACACAGTCTAATGTACATATGAACATTTGAAGCAGCTCAACAAGTTTGAAACTAATTAGGCATAGTTATATGTAGACGAAGTGATTCGGGAGCTAAAGTTAGTTAACAAAAATTTATATTTTAAGGGGAGCGCGATGGTGCTTTATAAGCGTATGACTTTTTATTCGCACATCTGCCAAAACTAATATGTTTGTCACGGAATAACAGCTAAAGTCGGAAAGTATATTTTCATAATTAAAACACACATACTGCTGCGGTTTCTATAACAATTATATTTTGTTTTACTCGCTAAGGTTTATTCCTCCCTCAGTCGCTCCATCTTGTTGGAACCACAAATTAGGATGCTGCTCCTCCGTTGGCCGCCAAAAAGTTGTCAATCATTGTTTGGTGTAAGAAGCCCCAGAAATCGGTTTTGAGGTTTAATCTTCATTCTCGAAGAAATATAGGCTGTTAACGTTTTTGGCCAAAACATCGCATCAAACAGTGCATTTGGATGGATGTAACTGGTGCTGGTGTGTTCATCTAATGCTTCATATATTCATACATAGTACTATGTTGCCCTTGGATTTTCAGAGACCCACAATCTACAGTTTTGCTTGTTGATAACACCACCTTATATAAATTCGCCTTGAGCTGTTTAGTACAAAATATAAACAAACAAGCAAATGCACCAACAATTTCAAGGAGCAAGCAACAGTGTTGCCACTTGTTTGGCATATTTAAATAAGGTTGATTTGAAACGCAACGAAAGTTAAATGGCGTTTAAATAACAATCAAAAATTAAACTTAATTTTCACTTTTCACTAACTATAACATGCAGAAAGAAAATAATAATAATACTAAAAAATGAAGAAGTTATACGTGTTTAGGGTTGCCAGGTGTTTTATGCGCGAAATCAGTACATAAGATTTTTTCATGCTAAAAAAATCAATACTTTTCAGTACATTTTTATTCAAAGCAAAATTATGAATGTAAGTAAATGCTAGAGTACTTGTTTTTAACAATACTTAGATATATATATAAAATATAGTTCATAAAAAATAAAAGCGTTACTCACTTTAACATTAGTGTACACATCACTGTACACAGAAGCCAATAAATTATTTTATATTTATGACGTTTTTGAATAGCAATAATGGGATCATTTCCATCTTCAGTGTTTAAGTATTTAGTCAAAAACTTCTATAAATTTCATTCTAAAATTACTTTTAATTTGCAGTTCACTTAAAAAAATTTTAATCAGAAGCCGGTTTTTCTCTATACGCCAGAAAGCAAACTTTATACTTAAGATCTTCTTAGTTGCTTCGTTTGAGTGTGGTATTGAAAAAAAAATATAAAATTATATATTTTTTTCAAATGTGGTAAAATACCCCTATTTGAAGACTTCAACCATAATGNGATCTTCTTAGTTGCTTCGTTTGAGTGTGGTATTGAAAAAAAAAAAAAAAATTATATATTTTTTCAAATGTGGTAAAATACCCCTATTTGAAGACTTCAACCATAATGCCTCATGGCTAAAATTAACTTTTTCAACTACGCAAAAACTTTGAAAGACAAAGAATTTGCTGAAAAGAGTACATATCTAACTCTATGTCTTGTATGCAAAACTCGTTTACAATGTATAGGCAAAAGCCATTCGAATATTCAAATTTGTTGCTTATAAATTGAAAGTTATTTTCGTAAAAACTAACAACACTCGACAAAAAACGTGAGCCTTATTTTTAAATAATTTAAGCTCCATCATACTATCGCAACTGTTACGTAACCACCCGGCGATATGCCCATAAAACGATTAATCGTTTTGTTGTATTAATTTCTTGGGCATATCAAACATTATCTGGAACATGTCAACTATAATTAAATTATTTTTTGTTTACTTTTTACAGTACAGTTTAATGAAGTTACAACGTTATCTAAAAACCTTAAGACAATCCTAAAGAATTTTGCTTGGCTTGGAAATTCAGTAAAAATATTGAAAAATCAGGATATTAACATACTGATTGAAGAAATGAATGATAAAATCAGTACGTCTGGCAACCGTATATCTGGCGTATACGTATTTAACATTGTTAGGTCTTATTTGGTCCACCTTGTATATGCATGTATGTATGTATATTGTATAATCAATCAAAGTTAAGGGTTATGTACATTAGGATGGCTTACACAAAAATTTGCTGCTTCTTCCTTTTAGGACCATTTCGGGACTAGTTCAAAATTATTGTTTATATAAAAATAAATTTTTTTTATTTTTTATTTGATTTCACTTTAATTCTAAATAGATTTTATTCATATGATGAAAATTTTATTAACCTTCATGGAATATTAACTGGGAAATAGCAATTTAAAAAAAGTTTATATAAAGGTACATTTGTTTATAACTTATAAAAAAATAGCAATTTTCAAAAAAAATTTAAGCTATGTTGTATTTTATCAATAAATCTTCAAGGTTCTACAGCAAGAAGCTCTGGTTGGACAAGTTCATTTAGTTTAGTGTTCGTACTTCAGAAAACTTGACTCATTGCGAAACTATATTAAATTATATCCGAAATTGAATAAATTCAACAAAAAAATCTTTGAGACAAGTCTCCTACATTTCTCTCTCCTTTGGTAATTTTCTGTTGAAAAAGGTTCAAGCTAAATATAATGTTTTTGTGAAACAAAAGCAATTTTGAAATATTTCCAACGCCATCCATCTCACAAGTGGCGATAAGTAGAGCCGGAATATTAGGGATGTCAGTGGCAAAAATACATCGATGTTTTTCTTTGATTCGATGCATGGAAAGGCAAACATCTATGCATCGATTTGCATAGGATTTTTCAGATAATGTTTCACAACAAACCATGTTATTAGCAAAATATTACAAAATTAGAAATAAATTACTGCAACTGAGGGAATTATGTTCCTAACGGACTTTTTGGAGCCATTTAAATTTTTTGGTCAAAGTTACTCGTCTTTTTGTACAATTGAAAAACTGGAATGACGGTTCTTCAATGTACTAAAGATGTCAGTGTTCAAAATACATCGATGCATCGAAGAAAAACATCAAAAAGATGCATCGATGTTTTTCCGACATCCCTATGGAATTTATGTACATATTTGTGGAAGTTATAAACCTCATAAAATGTTGAAGTTTTCTTCGGTGAAAATCTAATATTATTTTATAGCGTGGGGCAATCTAATGTTCATACACACGTGTTATACGAACTTGGGTTTGCATGTTTACATATTTCTTATTTATTCATGTTGTAAGAGTTTTCCCCACTTTGTGCAAAGTGCGTAAGGCAAAAAATTTAAGTCGCCTTAAATTCGAAAGCAGGAAATTAAATAATTGCAGTCAAATGCGCAAATTTAAATTGCATTACGGCTTCGGCATCTGTCTTTTCAAGCTTGCATAAATACTCAGTCTCATTACTTGAAAGCCTTTAGAGTGATTTAAATTTTTAAAATTCATTAAATCCATCATTCCAAAAGACACTAAATGGAAAAGACATAACACTAGTCTACAAATTCAAAAACATGCTCAGATCTGGAGAATCTGCATAACAAGTGAAATATTAAGAAAATGAAACAGCTCTCGAGATGTAGAGAAATTAATATTTTTGGAGTTGATGACAACTTGATTTCGCTAAATACCCAATATATTCAGACAAAGTGTGCCAAAGTATTTTTTACAAAGCTAAAGTCCATTCATTTTTTCAAGGACTGTTAAACAATTTTCAAACAAAAACCATTTTCTAATTTTGTTATATCGCAAAGGATGCCCTAAATACTTTTTTGACTTCAGTTTCGTATTCATAGGCGTCTTTTCATAAGGAATGACGGTCAAATGTCGCAAATTAAAGGCGCTGTAAACTAGTGTAATGCGTAATTGTTGATGCATTTTCTTATATTAGAAGGAGCTAAACTGGTACGGTTAATCCGTCAAAATGAAGGAAAAAAATGGTGTTGATGGCACCACAAGGGAACTATGGATTACTCTATACACTTGCGTTCAGAAAATGTCAAAAAAACGCATCAATTTTACTATAAAAATTTAATAATTATGACTGGAATTTTGTACAACTCTCATGCCTGAAAGGAGAACTAGAAAATTGTGGTTTTCTTTGGTTTGGTAAAGTTTCCAAAATTACGTATAATTCATGCAAAACAAGTATTAAGGGCATTCTTTTAACATTTGTCGCATATTTTTGCTCTTGAATATGCTAGGTAAAGCAAATAAAATTCTCCATAAACCAAATATACATAATTTTTCCATAGCCCTGATAGTTTCTGAGAAATTTATTAATTACTTCTGATGCCTCTTGTTTTCGATGGAAACACTCTACCTACTCAGGTGTACGTGGCGTATGAGTAACACTCTTTTCTGCTCATATTTCATATAAAAAATCCTTACGCATTTTCATTTGACCAATCATTATTTTCGTATTTGTTTATCTATTTTCTTCATTACGAGCTTCATCTTTTTTCTAAAGGAACAGGCTTTAACAGAAGTACAAAATATTTACACAGAAACGGTTATTTTTTTACTTTTTTCCCTGTTAAAATTTGAATTTTTTGAGGAATCAGCGAGCGGTTCGACATACAAATCGGATAGTAGCATCTGGAGAATAAAATCAAAATTAAAATTTGTGATCCAGTGTAATTATGACGTTTACCGTAGAAAGCGGTTAAGTGACAAATTTTATATTAGATTTAAATTAACAATTAAAATTACAAAAAAAAAACTATTTGTTTTCATAAAAATATTCGATACTACAATTATTTTCAATAAAAAACCGTCCTCAATTTCCAAAACAAAAAAATTTCTAATAGGTCAGTTTTTTTAGTTTTCTCTAACCCGCAATTTTGGCACTTGACGGATTTCTGTAATAAACGGTGCAAATGTGATAAAGGAAGTAGCTAGTATTCGCATGGATTTTATAATCACTGAAAGCATTCCACATTTCAGCTAAAAGGGCTGTTTCCAGCTCTCAAGAAAAACGAGAAATTCATATAAAATGACGCACAAAAGTGGAAATGAAAATTTTATTTTTCACAAAATGCTCGTATATTTATTTCTTCAAGAAAAAGAAAAAAGCAAACTGATTTTTCAAGCAAGATAAATAATTAAGGCGCATCCATACAAGGTTGTGGTACTAGAACAGCTGATTTGAAATTTTTATCTTCTCACCAACTCTAGGATGCCAAAAAAACTAAATGACGAAAATTATCTCCTACATCCTGATGTACCAATAAGCAATAACAAAAGACACAGGATTTTCACTTATATGCAATTGCTACCACTTTATATGCATGTGCCTTGCATATAATGAAAAATGTTTCTTGCGATTTTTCTTAAGAGCTGGATTCTAAGCTAAATGTAGAAAAATCCGAGTAATAAATTTTTCGTAGACTTTTCTTCCTTTTATACATAACTTGTTTCGAAAGTCCGGTCCCTATCCTGCACTTTTGCCACCCATCCAATCAAGTTTCAGTATTTTCTATTTTTCCTACTATTTGTTTACCATTTATTTTACCCGCATCCCCAATGCTTTGCTTCCTAGCAAAACTCACAGCGTAACTCCTGTTTAAAGCATTTTAATGTTAATGAAAAAAATTTCGGTGCCTTCGTTATTAACTCCATAAAGAATGTATTCATGTGTAAATGGTATTTAAAGCATTAAAAAATGCGACTTTCCAATCCAATTTTTCCCATTTAAGAAATATCCTATGGGAGTATAAACGACTGTGACCCATTCGCATTTACATAAAAATAGCATGAACGGCGTATTTATGGCAATGGTGGATAACCAGTGACCGACCCCCATGCGTTGGCGACGCACAAAAGTAGGCAACAAAAAGTGAACATCAAATGACCGTTTGCGCGCTACCAACTGTGCCATTAAGCCTTTTCATAGCAGTTCTTCCCCACATAAAGCATGCCATAAAACTTGTTTGCTTAATGAAAACAACAATAACAACTTGCATAGCTAATGGACTACTAACGCGGTGCGAGTAGCGGCCACCAGTCAACTTAGACAACTTGAACTGATGTAACTTTTAAAAGGAAACTTTTCGTATGAATAGAAGACCAAAATTAAAACTTTTCTTTGTACTTTGCTGTACTTTCGTTTTATCTGTGTACTTGTAGTATCCTTTATGTTCACAAATGCTAGCAATTTACTATAAATATTGCTTTATTAATTTTCATCCATTGGAGCCATGTGTTCATTGTTAAGTTGTTAGCGCTCCATTTCCAAGCCATTGTTCGCCTATCTCACTTACACACATTTGCTACTTTCTAAGGCTCTGCCTTTGCTTACTTACACATTTCAGGGGTAGCTCCACTTTTGCATAGTTTATCACTTCACAGTTTTCACCCCATTTTCACTAATTCACATTCATAAATTCGTACTAAGCGCATAGTCATAAAAATGGCTCCATAATTATTTCCGTAATGCACACAAATATTAGGATAAGCGACAATAGCAAGCAAGTACTGCCGATAATTTTACGTGCATACTGCCCGCAGGACGCTATAAGAATGATTTGAACAGCAAACGAATATAAGCACTGATAAACAGCAGTGCCATAATTTCGCTTAACGACGAAAAATTTTGAGTCGGCTTAACTTCACTCTGGACGCGCACAAACGAACCTGCCAGGACGACAGTTGATTTCACTATGCGGCTAGTAAGTTCATCCTACAGATCAAAGTCCTTGCCAGACTCACACAAATAAATGCTCGCCTGTTGGCTTGCCAGACATGCATACGCATACATATGTATGTATATGTATGTTTGTATGTGTAGACAAGCATGGCCAACATTTTTTTAGTTATGTATGAGCTGAGACTTTCTCGAGCATTACAGCTGGTAGTAGTTCCTCCTGCCTGTTGCTCTTTTACCTACTCAAGCGAAAATACACTCAATAGGGTAACGCTAAAAATCGCCGCAATTTTTTTTGTGAATATGTCTTGGATAGCTATATATGTATGTGAACCATGTAGCCGAAAAAGTGGTTGCTGACAATTGCCAATTATTGCCAATCTTATTGCTATAATATCATAAGGCTTGCAAAGAATGAATAATTTTGCGCGAAAAACATTGAGTAGAAATATGACAAATAAGTAGTAGAGGGTACTATGAGAGGTCAAAGCAAAAGTTTAATTAAGAGAAGTGTCGAGGTATGTTGCGAAGAGAGAAAGTATGTTGAGTGTAACGCTACTAAAGAGATTTACGAATGCTAACGTACAGAGTTGGATGCTGAGTGAAAATGGTGTCGCCACTGTTTTCAAATTCAGTGCGGATAAAAATTCACGTTATAACAGCATTTCTGGATTTTTTTTATTTTTCGAGGAATTTCAGGACTAGTCAACTTTTCCTTTGAAAAATTGTGAAGCTAGATTAGGTTAGGTTGTCGCGGTCGTCTATAAAACACACTTACGCTCAGCGCCCATTATGTTACCGCATGTGGGGTCAGCAACTCCCTATCCATCCTAAAGTCATTTTGTATTTCCCTACTAAATACTTTAGGCCTATCGGAGATAAGTAGCTTGCAAATTTGTAAGGGCATTCTATTTTGTGCCAAGTTGGCCTTACGATTCTCCTCTAACGCGCGGTGTCCCGGAACATATATCACCTCTGGGCGAAATGATGCGCCCATCTCGTTAAGGGAGACGGAGCATTTCATTGCTACCATGGAGGTTGTTGACTGCTTCATGAGCGGCTTTATTGCCGCCTGGCTGTCAGTCAAGATGTTGATATCAACTTAGGTCATCATATCGCACTTTATCAGTTTTGTGGCCCTGGCGAAAGCCCCCCCAGAGCTCGAAACAGCAAACTTTCGGAAAAAATATATAACCTCAAACGAGAAATTTGAAAAAATAAATCAATTTTAAAGTTTTTTTTATTGTATGCTTCAATCGTAACCATTTTTTAGGCTTTCACAAGATTATTTATAGAATATGAAATCGTGTAAAACTCTTACTGAGTAACGGTAAAATGCAAATATCTCCAAAAGATATCCATAGAAAAAAAAATATCTCGATTTTCGGAATCAACGAGGAATTCTACATGGGACCTGGACTGGAAATACATTGAGTAATTTTTAGTTAGAAAAACGAAATAGTGGTTGATTACTGAAAAACAGTAACAGTACTTATTGAAAAATATTCTTTATCTTATCGGCAAATACTCGAATTAAGCGTTGAATTTGAAAAAAAAACTGGGTACTGCTGGATAGGAACAGAAATTAGTGGTATATTATATATTATCTTTGTAAAAAAAATGCAAACAAGATTTTTCGTCCCGTATTTGGCTGACAAAAGCGGCTGAAAATACAATTTATTATTATATTTTTTTTCTTCAGTTTAAATTTTAGTCAGGTGGCAACTCACGCAGTGTATAATAGCTGCGGTCATCGAAAACCGACGCTACACTCAACGTTTGTTTTTTTTATATTTTCACTTATTTCTCAGTAAAGCAGACAACAGGCAAATAATGCGGCGGCCAAGTGTCTAGGGAATACAAGAACTAAACGCGCACACACACTAAGCATTATAAATTTATAGACATACTTACATCTACATGTTTACATATATGACATATGTACATACATATGTAAGTATTTAAGTTTGTAAGTTTGTAAAAATACCTAAAATTGACGTGCTGTAGCGACTAGACTTGTATAACATTTATGTGCTTGAATTCAAGCGCGTGCTTTAACGCACAGCACGGGCCACAAAATCAGTCGTCCACAGACAAGTGTAGCAGTAACAATGTAAAAGTGTGTAAAATGTGTTATAGTTATAGTTGAAATAAGAGAAGTAAGCGGTCAATGCNATACATATGTATATATATGACATATGTACATACATATGTATGTATTTAAGTTTGTAAGATTGTAAAAATATCTAAAATTGACGTGCTGTAGCGACTAGACTTGTATAACATTTATGTGCTTGAATTCAAGCGTGTGCTTTAACGCACAGCACGGGCCACAAAATCAGTCGTCCACAGACAAGTGTAGCAGTAACAATGTAAAAGTATATAAAATGTGTTATAGTTATAGTTGAAATAAGAGAAGTAAGCGGTCAATGCACATGTGTATATACGCTATATAAATATGTAAATGGATGATCCGTTGAGCACCTAACGTAAGGCTTAAATAAATAAAACAGAATATGGATTTACCTGTTTGTACGTGTAGATGTACAAATATTTAAGCGTGCATATCTTTATACATATATGTATATACATGTAGTATTAACGCAAGCGAACAACATCTGCATGAAATGTGTGGCATANATTTGTACGTGTAGATGTACAAATATTTAAGCGTGCATAGCTTTATATATATATATGTATATGCATGTAGTATTAACGCAAGCGAACAACATCTGCATGAAATGTGTGGCATATACTTACGCCCATGCATAGCCTACTTTCAGGAGATTTAGCTGATTATGAACAACAATGAGGGAGTGTGCGGGGAATTTCAGCTTTACAAATTATATACGGATTGCATGTTCGTCACATTTTTGTCATCGTCTACTCACAAGTGTAGCTAAGCGGGAAAAAGCAACAGATATACATAGATACATTCGNATACTTACGCCCATGCATAGCCTACTTTCAGGAGATTTAGCTGATTATGAAAAACAATGAGGGAGTGTGCGGGGAATTTCAGCTTTACAAATTATATACGGATTGCATGTTCGTCACATTTTTGTCATCGTCTACTGACAAGTGTAGCTAAGCGGGAAAAAGCAACAGATATACATAGATACATTCGTATAAATCAGTGTTGATTTTGGAAAAGAAATGTACGCTGCTGCTAAGGCACTGAACTTGTACCTAAAACAACCATAATGTACCTAAAATAAAGTGTTTTTCCTTATGAAATTCTTTTACTTCACTTTATAGCAAATTCAAATACCGTACAATGCAGTCATACGGTTTTACGTAAACACTCACAGTAAATAAAAAAAAAATATTAAGGGAAAATTATGAATTTCGCAGGACAGAATTTGGTGTGAGAATGTAAGGGTTATCGAATCTAAAGAGTTTATTCCGTGTGACTTGTTGGACATCGACATAGCTTCTGGTAACACTTCCCACGAATCTACTTAGTTACAGGGCATAGATCCCTTTACTTTTGGTTGGATCGTATCTTTGCTTCGTGAACGCGACACTTCATCGTTCTTAGGCGAAAATTGTGTAAGCGTTAGATGCGCTCACAGGAATATCTCATGCTTTCGTCCCTGTTGGCACACGCCTCCCTAATTTGATACTGGGGTTCAGATTGCGTTAGAACGCTGGACACGTTGATTAAATCAAACGACGTTGTGTGAGCAGCAGCTCTTCATTTGATGTTAAATTTATGTGACATTTAATGAAGGTCTCCGCGAAAAACCGCAAAAAGCTGTTAGATATTCTGATAAGGTCAAATATCTTGGAACTACCCTTGGCAAGAGGCTTAGTTAGAGCTTCCATTTAGATTATACGTGAAGTGAGATCAGGTGAGGTGAATTTAGATAAGTTGAGGTAAATTAGGGTGAGTTGAGCTGAGGTGAGATGAGTTAAAGTGAGATAAGGTGAGTTAAGGTGAGTCGAGGTGAAATAACATTACCGTGGAAACACAATGCCGGCGAACGGCGAGCTCACCACAGCGAAATTACCGCTGTCAAAATTAGAACAACCGCCGGCATATGGAATTGAACACAACCAAAGTGAATTGCGAAGTTCGCTCGGCGGCG
>NW_016161022.1:54800-56304 GCF_001687245.7 Rhagoletis zephyria
TTCACGGATCCCTACACGTTAAAGCTGTTGTTCACGTCGCTTGTACGTTCCAAGCTGGAATATGCTTGCTTTATTTGGAGACCTTATTATGAGTGCCACATTAATAGGCTCGAGCGGGTTCAAAAAACGTTTTTACGCTTTGCTCTCCGATATAGAGCTAGATGTGCGCTAATAAATTTGAAATCTCTTCAATGCAGGAGAACAATTCTCTCGCTCACCTTTGTCTTTGACATAATTAATGGCGTGATTGATTCACCGTATTTACTCGAATGCATTTGCTTCCATATTCCTAACAGAACCCTTCGTAATTCAGATATTTTTTATACTGAACGTGTCCGTACTCTCTATGCTTCTAATGCTCCAATCTTTAGAGCTTTGAAAGAATTCAATGTTCTCTCAAATTCTTTAGCCATAGATTTTTCTATGTCTAAGCCCGCTTTCAAACTATTGTTAAATGAAGCTAGATTTATTGTATGATATATTTTATCTCCATGTAGTCTGTAAGCAACTTTATTGAGCTAGATTACTATTGAATAAATAAATAAATAATTAATACTTTGCTTAAATAGTACTTTAGCGGGACTTTTGAGTACTCATGTGGTAAGAGGTAGTAAAGAGAAGGAATTAAGGGGTGATGACAGGGAAGGAACGTTCCGTACCCAGGAGTCCACGAAGGTGGGAATAACTTTTGACTACCATACACCTGGGAGTGGCCAGAAGTGATTCTTGTGCGTACGGTTCATATCGCAGCTCACAACGTCCAGATATTTATATCCACGCATCTTCTGGGTAGCGATCATACATCAACTCGGGAGCGAGCTAAAGTACACACATCATAACCCCGCACATTGAAAAACAAAACGCAGCCTCGGATGATACCCCCTTTTTCTAATGACGACCACGGCAACCGTACTATGGACTAGGATTTGAGGGTGTGCACCTGGAATATCCGGACCCTTAATGGGGAATGCGCCTCTGCCCGTCCGGTTAATGTCCTCGGGAAGACTAAGGCCATCGAAGAAATGCGATGGACGGGGCAAGGCAAGGTAAGCGTTGAGCCTTGCGACGCCTACTACAGTTGCCAAATAAAGAGGCGCGAATTTGATGATGGATTTGTGGTGGGAGAGAGACTCCGTCGCCGAGTACTGACGTTCACCTCGGTAAACGAATGTCTAGCCACAATCTGGATCAAAGCGAGATTTTCGAACATCTTGCTTATCTGTGTCCATGCCCGAGCGGAAGAGAAGGTTGAGGCGTCCAAGGATCTCTTCTATAAGCAAATGGAAAGAACATATGAGCGCGTCCCCGACACGATATAAAAATCATGCCTGGCGAATTCAATGCCAAGGTGGGAACGGAAGGGATCTTTGGCGCCACTGTCGGAAAACTCAGCCTCCGCGAAGAACGACGACCAAGTCGACCATGTTATGACAGATGGAAGGCATTGTTCCAGTGTTTTAGACGTACGTATACTCGGAGGGCTAAACATCAACTCGGACCACTA
>NW_016161023.1:0-5436 GCF_001687245.7 Rhagoletis zephyria
TATAAGTTAAAAATGGGAATGCTGACTTTACTCATTCCTTAGGGGGGCACATTAGGAATTTTATAATGGGGCTGCTGATATTTAGGGTGCGGCAGTAGCCACGGTAGAGGGTGGGCCAGCACCAGGCACCACAATACCAGCGGCGGTGCCTCATATTCGGCCTTAGTTTTTTTTTTTTGTTTTGGTTCATTTCTTATTTCATTTTTAGTTTGGATTCTGCTTTCTTTGATTTTTCAGTTTATATTAAATGTTTTAATTTAAATCTCATTTTTCAGCTTTTTTTTATTTTGTAACGGTTTTTTGTAATTTTTAATTTTTGAATTGCTATGGCGCAGGGAACAGTATTGAGGCAAGAACCCCGCCCAGCCACTGCTGCTCCCATCGTATGCGTACCATAACATTTTTTATTTCATAATTTTTATCTCTGAGAGGAAACATTAATTAACAGATTTAACGATCATTAGTTAAGTGCTCGTTAGAGCTAATTTAAGGAACGTTTCTGAGTGCGGCTGTAAGTCACTGTAAATTAAAAGGACACTGACGCTCCGATTGCGCGGAGCTTTTATTTATAGAAAACTTAAAACTATTCGTATCTCTAACTAGCCAAACGCAGTTTGTCCAGTGCATTTATATACAGACACACAAATATATATATTCCTAATACATATATATGGTTGTATGTGTATCTTATGTGCTTACATACTGGGGGAATTCGCTCTTATGTGTATTCGTTGTAGGTTGTGTAATCGTAACTGCATGAGCGTGTGATTTGTTGTTGCTAGCGGTACATCAAATACACATGCAACAACAACCACACGCTCTTCCAGTTACACTTACGCAGGATACATCGAAAACACAGAAGCGCGAATACCACTGCTATTTTGGTTACACGCTACTGATAAGAAGCTTGTCCCAGTGTTGCCAGAACTTTTTGGACCAACCGGCTAAATAGACAAAAAAATCCGGCTAAAAACGGCTAAACTGTTTCAACTAAATTTCACATGTTTTATTTAAACAAATCACAAGTAGAAAGACTAGTTCTTGGAGAGAAGTTTTAAATACAAGCTGGAAACATTTTGCCAGCAAGAATTTGCAATTAGGAAAAATATATACTTGTGGCACATGGTTGAATTTTTCGTCGACGATACTTTGAATGAAGAAGTTCGTTAAATTTTAAAATTTACAAACTTGAGCGATTTTGAAACGAAAAATGTAAGTAAATACTTGTTTACTTTATCCATTTAGTTAATTCCAATAATTTGAAAGGTACTCGGCTGAAAATAACTGTATTCGTAATCGGAATGCAATCACAACCAGAGTCGACATAGGAAACTTCGACAGTTACTACGACAAAGAAATTGAAATGTATGTTGAAGAAAGTCGGACTAACACAAAATTTACCTGTAGATCCTTTGTTTTGCTCCTCTGAAAGAATTTGAAAAACTATACAAATTTCTTATGCTAGAAATGCAAACGTGGAGACTAGCTGGCAGGGAAACTTGCAAATTCCTGCAATCTTGCCTTCGTGCACAAATTTGCAAGTTTCTCTGCTGGAGAGAGAATTTGGGAGAATTTTTCCTTACTATCTGATATTTTTAGTGATAATTCTCGCTGGATTTTCGACGAACAAACCTATTGTCTTCCCAGAAAGTTTTGCTTTACATAGAAATTTGTGCTCTTTTATTTTCATTTTGACGCATGTCAGTGTTGGTTCTTTAAATTCAATTAAACTATCCAATTTTCAGAGGTTTTTTTGCGGTTAAGATACTTGCAAAGCAGTCACGGCAACCCCGGATTCTTTTTGCATTCATCCTTGCACTGCGGCAAATTCCATTTGGAAGAGTAACGGAACTAGTCCAAATGACGCAGTGCCCGTTATTCTTCCAAATGGAATATTCCCGCAGTGCAAGGGTATAAAAACCCGCTGGCAACCCCGCATGGACTCAATTGACTGTTCGAACTTTAGCTGAACGCATGGAACGGGTGAGAAAGTGAATTGTGCAATGGACATTAAAGTTGCTAATTAAAAGTGAAAACTCAAAGAAAAATTTCACACAAACGATTTAAAATAAAAAAAAATAAAGTAGTGCCTCGTGATAAAAAAGGGGGAAAAGAGAAGAAATCCCAGGGGTGGTGCAGTGAAAAATAGGGAAAAAGAAAAAGAACAGAACGGGCGCCCGTATCCTGTCAGCACCGATCTCTCCGAGGGACAACCAGCAGAAGTATCCTCAGCCGCGAACAAGGTAAGTCCATTATTCCAGCAACCATTGGGAGTCATAAATGGGTATTAAGGGGTCATATTTCGGAACCTTTGCGCTCATAATGAGCTCATAGAGATGTTTTCCTTCCTCCGAAGGTTGACTTATATGAGCTTAGGTTCATGCCTCAATATGAGTCACATTGGACTCTTACTGGCCTTATACATGACTACATTCGGACTCCTTGGAGCCATATGGGGCATTCTAACATACATACTTATATACTTTTAATAGAAGCAGATACATCTAAATTTTGTATGCACATATATTTGGTGTTTTCTTAATTAATTTCAATTTTGTTATCAACACGTTTAAACATAAATTGCGAATCATTATTGATTGTTATCGGCACCAAGTGCTGTCTCATAACCTGGATCATACATGACTCCTTATATATATCTGTGTTTGTGTGGAGTAGTGGCTTGTGTCGAAAGATTGACTTTGGTGTAGTGCGGCGATTGCAGCTTACGATTGCGAATGACTCACTGGAGCGAAACGTTTTGGCCAATAAACGTGCAAGAAATGTTCCGATGCTAGCATATGGACTATATGCTTATTATGTCTCATCAAAAATTCCTTGTCGTTCAAAAGAAAAGGGAATGCCGCACTGTACTAAGGCCGGCTCCTCGACGTGGGCTGCTGTTCCATACGAACACCGGTATATACACTCAGGGGAAAAGGCATCTAAATAAATTTCTCTCAACACGTCATTTCGTAACAATAACCAAATAATGTTATTGTAACTAAATCATGTGTTGAATAACACATATTTAGTTGACGTCACTAAACTCTGTTCTCAGTGTACCTTATATTATATTACTTGGTATTATACATTACATACTATATACTAATTAAATTAACCCCATGCAGGAAGCAACACCGATCCAGCAACAGCAACGTGCAACAACAACAACAACCAGCGCGGCTACCATAGCGCGCAAAAACAATAACCAGCGCTGCTACCATAACGCGCAAAACCTTCAACAGCGCGTAACAGCAACGCGCAAGAACAACAACAACCATCGCGGCTACCATAGCGCGCAACAACAACAACAAATTGGCCCCAACGGCAGCGACCGTCTAACAACAATAACAACCAGCGCAGCTACAGTAGCGCGCAACAACTTCAGCAGCGCGTAACAGCAACGCGCAAGAACAACAACAACCATCGCGGCTACCATAGCGCGCAACAACAACAACAAATTGGCCCCAACGGCAGCGACCGTCTAACAACAATAACAACCAGCGCAGCTACAGTAGCGCGCAACAACTTCAGCAGCGCGTAACAGCAACGCGCAACAACAACACCAACCAGCGCGGCTACCATAGCGCGCAGCAACAACAACAACAAGTTGGCCCCAACGGCAGCGACCGGCTAACAACAATAACAACCAGCGCAGCTACCATAGCGCGCAACACCTTCAACAGCGCGTAACAGCAACGTGCAACAACAACCAGCGCGGCTACCATAGCGCGCAACAACAACAACAAGTTGGCCACAACGGCAGCGACCGGCTAACAACAACAACAAGGCGGCGAAATTAAAGGCGACCACACCGCCTAACCACAACAACAAGGCGGTCAACTACAACGATTGCGCGAAGCAAGTGGTGAGTTCTAAACCCTAGAAAAATACCAAAAATCAAACAACAAAAAGTAAATTAGTACAACAACAGAAAACTAAATAATGAAAAAAAAAGAAAACGTATAACCAAGTATAAATCTTGACGACTTAAGTATTTAGTAAAGCGATAGCAACCTGAAAATAGTATAAGATAGTAAGTGTTAGAAAAACAAAAACAAAAGGACTTATCATTATTACTAAAATTAGCACGAAAAAAAAAATATATATATATACATCTATATATATTTTACTAAAACTTAGAACATGGTTAATCATCTGATTAAGACCCTTATAGTAATAAGGTGATAAAATAAATTGAATTGTTAAAAAGGGGAATTAATGAGAAGCGGGTAACTGACATTAGGGCTGAAGTTAGTAAGGAAAAAAAAAAACAACTAAGTTAATATGTAAATGCAAATTTTAAATAAACTAGAACGGACTATATATATTCATAAAATAAAATAAACACATTAAACAAAAAAAATGTTACTTAAATAAAATACTAATAAATGAATGAAATTAAATTGAATTAGATGAAAACCGAAAACAAAGCTAACCCGGGACTAAAATATTTAATTAACTGAAACTTAAAGAAAATGTAAATTAACATAAAAAAAGGCCACTATATAACAAAAACTTAATATTAATAATTAATAATACTAATAATAATAATAAACCAAGCAGGAAAGAGGAATAAATAGAAAAGAAAGACTAAAGGGAATTAATTAAATTACGTGAACCCAAAACCAACAAAAATGAATGTAGAAACCCCGTAAATTAACTTAAATATAGGAGAACTATAACTAAGACTTAACTATAAGTACCTTAGGCTAACTTGACCTACTTACCTGAATTACTTACCTTGACTTACTCACCTGAGTTTCCTATTTAATTCACTTACCTGAACTACGTACCAGACGTACCTACCTGATTTTCCTACCTAATCCAACATTTTTGCCACTACTTACCTGATATTACCTACTTGAACTTTTTACCCACTATTACTTGATATACATTTTTTGTGAAAATACTAGATATATGTACCTAGCTAGCCTTAACTAAGTTGACTTAATTAGATTTAACTTTAGTGTAAACACTTACTTCATGTATTTACCTCAGTTCTAGTTACCTATACTTACCTTACCCTCTTGCGATTAACACACTTGCTTTAGACTTAAGAGACATACCAACCTAGTAGGTTAAGTAAATATACTTACCAGTTTTAGATGATAGGAATTAGCTTTAAGAAATAGGATTAATTTAGTTATAAGAAAATGAGTTATAAATAAAACTATAAGTTAAAAATGGGAATGCTGACTTTACTCATTCCTTAGGGGGGCACATTAGGAATTTTATAATGGGGCTGCTGATATTTAGGGTGCGGCAGCAGCCACGGTTGAGAGTGGGCCAGCACCAGGCACCACAATACCAGCGGCGGTGCCTCATATTCGGGGTTAGTTTTTTTTTTTCAGGTTTAGTTTGGATTCTGCTTTCTTTTGATTTTTCAGTTTATTTTAAATGTTTTAATTTAACGTTCTTTTTCCAGCTTTTTTT
>NW_016161023.1:9223-21560 GCF_001687245.7 Rhagoletis zephyria
AGGAGCAAAACAAAGGATCTACAGGTAAATTTTGTGTTAGTCCGACTTTCTTCAACATACATTTCAATTTCTTTGTCGTAGTAACTGTCGAAGTTTCCTATGTCGACTCTGGTTGTGATTGCATTCCGATTACAAATAGAGTTATTTTCAGCCGAGTACCTTTCAAATTATTAAAATTAACTAAATGGATTAAGTAAACAAGTATTTACTTACATTTTTCGTTTCAAAATCGCTCAAGTTTGTAAATTTTAAAATTTAACGAACTTCTTTATACAAAGTATCGTCGACGAAAAATTCAACCATGTGCCACAAGTATATATTTTCCTAATTGCAAATTTTTGCTGGCAAAATGTTTCCAGCTTGAATTTGAAACTTCTCTCCAAGAACTAGTCTTTCTACTTGTGATTTGTTTAAATAAAACATGTGGAATTTAGTTGAAACAGTTTAGCCGTTTTTAGCCGGATTTTTTTGTCTATTTAGCCGGTTGGTCCAAAAAGTTCTGGCAACACTGGGACAAGCTTCTTATCAGTAGCGTGTAACCAAAATAGTAGTGGTATTCGCGCTTCTGTGTTTTCGATGTATCCTGCGTAAGTGTAACTGGAAGAGCGTGTGGTTGTTGTTGCATGTGTATTTGATGTACCGCTAGCAACAACAAATCACACGCTCATGCAGTTACGATTACACAACCACAACGAATACACATAAGAGCGAATTCCCCAGTATGTAAGCACATAAGATACACATACAACCATATATGATGTATTAGGAATATATATATTTGTGTGTCTGTATATAAATGCTGCAAACTGCGTTTGGCTAGTTAGAGATAGCGAATAGTTTTAAGTTTTCTATAAATAAAGGCTCCGCGCAATCGGAGCGTCAGTGTCCTTTTAATTTACAGTGACTTACAGCCGCACTCAGAAACGTTCCTTAAATTAGCTCTAACGAGCACTTAACTAATGATCGTTAAATCTGTTAATTAATGTTTCCTCTCAGAGATAAAAATTATGAAATAAAAAATGTTATGGTACGCATACGATGGGAGCAGCAGTGACACAATGGGGTGCACTGTGGCTAGTCATGTCGGCTGGGCGGGGTTCTTGCCTTACTACTGTTCCCTGCGCCATAGCAGAGAAAAGTCATGCCTGTCAAACATCCCAACGGACGGACACACAACAATTCAAAAATTCAAAAATTACAAAAAAAAACGTTACAAAATAAAATCGCCGCGACTATGAACTTGTGTAACACCGTCACATTCCCTATTGCGACTTTGCATGTTACCTCTCCTACAACTTGGGTGTCCTCACCAGTTGCTGTCCTCAACCTTGCTCCAGGTAATGGCCTTACCTCTTTAGTGACCAAATCAGATCGAATGATGGAATGTGATGCGCCCGTATCCACAGTTAGTACTCGCTCATGTCCGTCCACATATCCACCAACAGTAACATTGCTCGCTTTTCTGCCAATTCGCGAGACGGAGATTATGGGGCATTCAATTGCGGGAGCCAGCGTGCGCCCCTTGCTGCTGGCTCGTTTTAGTTTAACGACTGATCGGAGTTGGGCTCGTCATCCTCAGTCCTGCGTTTACGTACTGCTGAACTGTTTGACCTGTTGGAACCCATCTTACATTCGCGTGCGAAGTGGCCTGGTTTTCCGCAACCAAAACATTTCCTAGCACCATCCTTTCTCTCGGTTGCACCAGGAGTATTCTTCCCTGCCATCGACTTGATTGTTTTCAGGATCTCGTTCATCACGTCAGGTGTCTCCACTTCTACTCGATGGGCTTTGTAGGCTGGTCTACTTAGGAGCGCCACCGTTTCACGTGTCTGAGCATACGAGACCGTTTCAGCAAATGTTGGCTTTGGAATTGCATACGTCTCGCGCTTGGTATACACGTCCCGCATTCCNGTTCACCAGATGCATCTCCAATAGCTAAGTGAGCCAACCTCTCGATCTCTGAAGCGAATTCTTGTAGAGTCTCATTGGCTGTTTGGCAGCGATTCTCCAGTTCCATCTGGTAAATCTGTCTCCTGTGCTCGCTACCATAACGTCTTTCCACTGCACCCATTAACGCATCGTAACTGTTCCTTTTACAATCAAGAATAGTCTGCAAGATTTCCGCTGCAGGTCCTTTTAATGCAACGAACAGTGCAGCGGATCTATCCTCCATGCTCCAGTGATTTGCTGCAGCCGTTTTTTCGAACTGGAGCTTAAAGATCTGGAAAGGAATCGTGCCGTCAAAGGATGGGGTTTTTTTTGGGTGCGCTCGTCGAAGTAGCTGGACGATTCAACTGTAAATTACGAAGACGACCTTCCAATTCTTCTACCTTTGTTTCGACTTTCTCCTGTCTCTCTTCAAGTTTGCCCTGTTTTTGTTAAATTTTTTCATCCTGTGCTTCCAGCTGTGATGATATGCGTGCCTCCTGTGCCTGTAGCTGAGTTTCTAACCGGGATGACACCTGCGCTGATACCTCGGAAGATGAACTAAGAGCCTTTTGATGTTCTTCAACCTTCCCGGATGTCTGCTGCACATCCTCCGACGAACAAGCAGCTTCATCCCTCTCTTCGTCCTTTGCGGATGCATCGTCGGGTTTACCCTGGAAGTCGTATTTGTCCACGTCGATGCCTTCAGCTTCCATAGCCTCCCGCAAACGGGATAACAATTCCACTTCTGACACCAATTGTTACGATTATCCTCGAAGCCTTGAGGGATTTCCCAAATATTCTCGGGCTCGTATCGCTGGATTGTTAAATAAATGCTCACGATGACCAAATTGCAGTACAATTAACTTTATTGTACAACAAACAATTTACAATAATTGCTAATACAGTAAAAACACTTTACAATACTTGTTAAAGCAATAACAATGCTTTACTAAACTTGTTAACACAATTAAACTTATAACTTGCTTATTCGCCACTCACTTCTCTGCTCACTTTACTTGTAGCTTGCTGACTTGTAACTAACTCACTTCGCTGTGGCGGCGCCCTTATATACCTGCGCTCGTACTTATGGCAACTCTAGTACATTCTGAAGTTTATCGCTCATTCTCTTTCTCTCGCTGTTCGCAGTGTTCATCCAACTTGACGTTTCTCTTTGTGGAACATTCTACGTCATTCCTCGAACATTCTGCCTATTTCTCGTTGTTCGCTTCGCGTTGCCGCAGTATTCGTCGCACTATTATGTTCATAGAAATTAAGAATTAAAACGTTTTAGAGGATAAGAATAATTAAATAAAGTACTATTTGCAAAGGCCCCACAATATAAATTTATATTGTAACGGACCCTCGGCACCTCGAGTTACCCCTGGTATAGAAAACAGAAGCGTCGGGGCCTTCAAATAAAAACGCTTCATTACAGCAAATGCATATAAATATGCGGATTTCTGAAATATTAAAAAGTTAAAGCACGGATATATTTAAAGCCAAATTCATGATATACCGTTTTAAGAATTTATCTACTTATTATTTTTTATATTTTTCATTAGAATTGGGTTGAAATTTTAGAGCTATGTGAAAGTTATAAACCAATGTTTTGTTTAAAAATGTGAAAGATGTGGTAGAAACCTAAATTTAAAAGAAATATGTGGTAGATACATCTTTCACATTTTTAAACAGTGGTAGACCACATATGTGGTAGAGGTTTGCACAATGCCTGTAACACAAAGTTTACAATTGTAATAAGTCTACAAGTTATTAGCGATTCGCTTGTACTACAAGCTCTATAATTTTTTGTAACACAATATTATTTTTTAAACTTGTAGCTATCAGCGAAATATTCTACACTTGTAAATGTTCTTTCTACAAGCATTTGCGTTTCGATTTGCACTTTAATATAAAAATTTTGAATAGCCTTGATTAATTCCATGTTCAGACCGACATCGAAAACATGTTTTCGTTGCTATAACTGGTTTTCGGCTTAAAACTTGTGTTTTCGTCCATGAAAATCTGTCAAACGAAAACCAGTTTTCACAAAAAACTACTTGAAAACTCACGTTCCACTCATTCCAATCGGTGTCTTCACTAGTATTTTAGATATATTTATCGAAGTGGAAGTCATATTTTATCATCTTTAATACGCTAGTTGGGATTATTGTCAATTGGATGGCCAAATTAAAATATGAACAAAAGAAAAAGGTTGCTAATGATAAGAAAATGAAAGACGAAGATTTTGATGTTTTTAGTTTTTTCGTAGCAAAACTGTAAAAAAGGATGAAAGAAATGTCCACAAAAACACTAACAGCCGGTGCGAACCGCTTTCAGCCCTCAATCTCAAAACTCGTTTTCAAAGCGTTTTCTCTGCTGGTCCAAACATGGTATTAGTTATTTACAAGAGCTCTTGTTAAAAATCGACTATCCGGCTTCTCGGTTAGTCGATTACGGCGCGTTTACATTGGACAATGCTGTCCAGACCATGAAAATATACATATTAGGGCCGGTTGCTCAAAGCCTGGTTGACAATAATCCCGTGTTATATGCATGGAGTCGAAAACGTCGATAACGATGTTAACCGATGATTAATGTTAACCAGGCTTTGAGCAAAACGCGTGCATGGAAAAGTATGCATGTATTACGCTGCGTTTACATAAGACAATTCGAGACAAGACAATTGAGAATATGTATTAGTTGTCAAAGAAGAGAAAACTTGCAGTTGCGATCCCGTACGAGTCCGGACTAGTCAGAAATAGTCAGAATCAGTCAGATTTTACTGAAAATCGATCCCGTACTCAGTTCTCTGACTATTGAGAGGTCAAAAAAGAGAGTAAATACGGTTCTCTCTCTGTCAGAAGTTACCAGTTTTAGTCCGACAATTTTTTGCTGGTAAATTCTAGTAAATGTATCAAACGATCAGCTGTAGTGTGTTTGGCAACCAAATTGTAAACAAAAGAAAAGTGCACTCTGCTAATTCATGTTGAAAAGTATTTAATTACTTGTTTAAGTGGATTCTAATAAATTTGAAAGTATTTTTGGTTATTTACATGTGTGAGCTGAGTGTGTTTACATACAAAATAAGCAAAAATTTACAACCAAAATTTGGAGGTTATGTTGAAGTTGACAGAAGTTACCATTTTTCACTAGAAAGCGATCCCGTACCTTTCAATGTTCCTCTCTCGCTCTGAGCGAATTTTTATTTTTTGACAGTTTTACTAGTCCGAGTCCGAGGAATACGGGATTGCACCATGCTTGTGTAACGTAGGCGTCCAGACAATTACAAATACAATGCACTTTTCAGCAGCCGCCGGTATTGTCGTTTCGTGTCAATTTCGTGTAGTGATTTTGTTTTATTTGAGAAAATTGCAATAATTTATGAAAACTGTCCGTCGTTGCAACGCAAATAGCAGCAATACAGCTTTTGCGTGAGATATATATTCGCGAAGCGAAAATCGGAAAAAAGAAAGTTCGGACGTATTGAGCGAAACCATTTCTGCTTCAATACATTGTTCAGCAGCCGCTGGTTTTGTCGTTTCATGTCAATTTCGTGTAGTGGTTTTGTTTTATTTGGAAAAATTGCAATAATTTATGAAAACTGTCCGTCGTTGCAACGAAAATAGCAGCAATACAGCTTTTGCGTGAGATATATATTCGCAAAGCTCGGACAAGATCGGACGTGTTGGGCGAAACCAAACGAACACAACCTCGATGCGCATTTGCTACAAGACCTCCTTTGGAACGACGATGAGAAGGATTTCCGAAATTTGAAGAAATTTTGCATTTGGTATGTATGTATATATATGCATATTAATGCCTCAAAAAGTTAAAACTATTTGTATATAAAATGTAAATTAACGCTTGAAGATGACAGACCTTAATCAGCGGGATGCCATTACACCAAGAACGAAATTGGCTATAACGCTAAGGTATTTGGAAACAGGGTATTCATTCAAAGAGCACCATTAGCCTCTTTCTTCCAGGTGTGCTACGTGCTATCTATGAAACCTTGCGGCCCGAATATTTAAAAGTATGGGTTCATACTGCCACGGATCGTATTTGCCCACGCATGTGCAGCACATCCTCACAAAATGTTATTTCGACATCAAAAATATAAACTCCGGTTATGCTATCCACAGTATTTTTACACATAACTTCTTACCAAATTTATTAAAAACTTATTGCTTGGAAATTTGAATCTTTACTTTAAATTAAAACCTAATCCTTTGACTACACGCTTATGATAAAGTTTTTTGATTCGAGTCACACGTTTGGACACAACAACTCAAAAGCATTGTACAAATAACGAAACCGTACCCAGTAGCTAGTGCTGAAAGTTCTTTCAGCATGCTTGCCAGAGTAAACAGCTTTCATCGCTCGTGTTCTAAACAAGAGCGGATATCATTTTCTTATGTTTACAATCAACGGTTTAATAAAGAAAAATTAAATTCATTATATAAACAATTCTGTGGACATTTGACAAAACAACTTATGTCTGTACAAAAACAACTTATGTCATACAAAATAGCATATATCGACAAAATATATTTTACCGTCGAAGAGCAAAATGTTGTAATTCGAAAGAAATGTGAAATTTTTTTATCGCTATTCGCAACCTTTAAGAATGCTTCGGTTTGCAACTGCATGTTTTAATTTAAATAAAATTGATTGCTCTGACGTTAAAAAGAGCTTTGTCGACATGTGCTATTTTCTTTGTCCGCGAAAGATAGACTTAAGTTGTTTTGCCAAATGTCCACAGAAATATTGGTTGAATTTGGGTCCAACTGGTGTGTGAGCTAGAGCATGTGTATGCAAATACGAGCCCTGCTTACTACATGTTCATTTCCGAGATAGTTGAATAAGAATAGAAAATAGTATGCGTACCTATCTGTTTCAGATATCGATAGAGAAATTTTATTTCATAATAAATATACAGGCATGTTCTGCAAATCGTACGATCTCAAATCGGTACGATGTACAAAACCTATTTCGAAGGATCTATAACGAAGAAAGAAAAATTTGGCGCTAAGTCGATTGATATAACGTAAATGATGTGTTTCTAGCAGTTTCCATTTGAAACACTTAATACTTTGATTACTAATATACAACGATACTTTGCAAATCCCACCGATTTGAAATCGTACGATTTGCAGAACATGCCGGATAGTATGCGAAGTTATCGGTGACGATATGTACTTAACCCCCTTATTCTAGAACCCGATTTTCGTAATTCGTAATTCGAAGCTACACTACCTTGCGTAAACATGTGCAGCATTGCCAGCTATGTGCTTGTTTATAGTAAAATTTATTGATTTTCAATATTTTGAGGAAAATTATGGATTCTGATGCATTTTCAGTTATAGCAGCGGAGTAAAAGCGCGCTATGGCAATGGACTTACAAAGGTATCCATGGACGCATCCATGTCAGCTTCTGGTTGAATTGTTGAACCACAAGCCAGAATACTTATGCCTGAAGATCTGGTTATCAATCCAGTTAATGCAATAACAGCCTCTTCCAAGCCATTGCAAACATGCACTTTGTTAGGTCCACCACTTGTTGCACCTGCTTCTGCCTTCGGCCGCTCTTAGGGATCATAACCCTTACCAAGTAGAATTCTCCTTTCCATGTTGCGGGGAAGAGGGGCTTCCGCATGTCAAATGTATACAACATTTCTTGTGCATATCACTCCGGCTACGCCGTCCACAGTATTTTTGCGCAGAACCCACGTCGAAATTTGCAAAAAAGTGCAAAGTGCAAACTGAGTTTATTAATAAGCTAGTGGTAGAAAATTTTATACATTTATCTTTAAAAAATGCGAATCCTTTGATTACACATGTATGTTAAAGTTTTTGGGTTCGGTCTTTGCGTTTGGACACAACAACAGAAAATTGTTGTACAAATAACTAAGCCGGACCCAAGTTTCTCGATAAGGGGCAACAAAGATTCTTATTTCCTTGTTTATATAAAACAGTGGATAAAAACATACGTATATGCAAAAGGCAAATTTTTCTGTTTAAATGA
Organism: Rhagoletis zephyria; assembly: GCF_001687245.7. Lineage (NCBI taxonomy): Eukaryota > Metazoa > Arthropoda > Insecta > Diptera > Tephritidae > Rhagoletis > Rhagoletis zephyria. Next base: position 17,178 of record NW_016161023.1, read on the forward strand.
ACACCACCAAAATATTTATTGCAAACACACATTGATTTACATCTTTTATTTCGCCTCCGACACAGAATTGTCGTACAAAATTACGCAAAAAAACTTACTCGTTCATTTTTGGGCATGTCATTGTTACGAATTTCGAAAGTTCGAAAATACGATTCGGATTGCAGCATACTATTTCTACGATTCGTAGCAAGATCCGAATACGAAAGAGTTGCGGAATAGGGGTGTTAGTTTGTTTATTTATTTTTAATACAAAAACGAATCCTCGTTGATCAGTGGATCTATTTCTACAGATGGCATTGCTAAGTAGAGTATGTTAGAACCATGTGTGTCTGGCGATCCTGTTTCTCTTATTTCAAACTCCGTACTGTTTTCCACTTTACTAAATTTACGTTGGAACAATAAGTCTTGTATTTCTTTCGTAGTTAGATACGCAGTTTCTTCGGGCATGGCACGAAGCGTCTGCGAAATACTAAAAGCATCAACTGTGGGTTTACTGATGTTGACAATTTTGTCAATCGCTTCATCGAGTTTGTCTGTATTTATTTCATCTTCATGTTTCCTTTTCCTCGAAGATGACAGAGTGGAGATGTCAGAATCAAAAGACTTGGAAGTTGTTGTGTCATCCACATAAATTGACTTATTTAGGATGTTCTGAAAGACAAATTTAAATAATATAATTTAACAGTTTGGGCTCAATATACATATTTTTAATGTAACTAATTGTTTCCTTGCTAACTTATTTACATTTATGTATATGTCTATTTAGGTACCAGCAACCGAAGACGAGTGGTTAGATAAGGCTTCAGCATTTGACAAACTGTGGCAATTTCCGCATACTCTGGGTGTTCTAGATAGGAACACATTCGCTTAAAAGCCCCAGCAAAAACTGGAACACAATTTTATAATTTCAAGGGATTTTATAGTATCATCCTATTTGCTTTGGTAGATACGCATGGCAGATTTCTCTTCACGGACGTGGGCTGCAATGAAAAAGCATCAGATAGCACAATCTATCAAGAGGGTTATCTCTTCAGCGGGCTGAAAAATGGCTCACTAAATATTCCAAACCCATCAGATGTAGTCCCCGGACAGGGCACTAAAATCACATATTATTTTAAAGGAGACGATGCATTTTCAATAGATAAAAACTTACAGCCCAACCAATAAAGAAAAATAATATAGACATTGAGCGATAATGTTAACATTCTCTAAAATTTCGTACCAATAGACAACTTAATTACTCATTTCGATAAAATGAGAATAATATGGAGTTAAAAGTGCTTTCTTTGAAATTAAGTCTTTAATATAGACTTTGACGTTTAAGTCAGTTTGCCGAAGACACCGTCAAAAAAGTAAACAAAATTTAAGCAACAATTTTAATGAAATATTTTAATAAGTTTATGCGAAAACATGACAAAATGATATCGGATGCATCTATTTTTATTGACATTCAGCTTTTGCGAGAAAATAGAGCAACTCGAAAAAGGAAGATTTATAGAGATAGGATCAATCCACGATTGAGAGAATACAAAGGTTGCGCCGATCTCGGACCGCTATTCCTCTCTTAACGAATTTGACAGAATCGTTGTTTGCATGACGTCACACTGGTGCAACTTGTTTACATTTCCCTTGCAAAATTTTTTCTTCTTCTTCCATTCTTGCTCACGTTTTGGCATTCCTCTCTCGCAATTGCACCAGTGTGACGTCACACAAAAGTTATTCTCAAAAATCCTCTCTGATCGGCGCAATCTTGTATTCTATCATTCTTGGGATCAATCCTTTTACTCAATACACCGATGATGAGTTTGTAAACTTTTACGGTAAGTTTCTACCATTACATACGTATGTATATTCATAAAGGGAAAATTATGTGACCATTGTGCCCTTAGATTCGATAAGGCATCGGCAATGGAAATAATAGATATGATCCTCCATAAACTGCAACGCAAAAATCGCAGAGGAAGACCTCTTAGCCCTGAAGACATGGTTCTCTCGTTTCTTAGATACATAGGCAAAGGACAATATCAAAAAGATATTGGTAAGTACATATTGCTGGTTTGTATTCCTTTACGTGTAATTTTCTCTTATTTTTCAGCCAGGCTACACAATTTTTCGCAACAATCGATGACGAACGTTATAAAAATCGTAGCTGAAGCACTGGCTTCGAAAATGTCAACGTTTATCTCTTTCCCTAATAATGAAGAGGAAATAAACAATATAAAAAAAGGGTTTTACAATAAATTTGGGTTTCCCCAAAGTATTGGGGCGATAGATTGTTCACGTTTCAAAATTACAAATCCTGGAGGTGAGTTAGGAGCAAGACATAGGTGCCGAAAAGGATTTTATTCACTAAATGTTCAAGTATGTATGTGCATACGTACCACGGTGCAGCGAACAAAGATGGCGCCGTCAGTGGTACCGCTACTTTGGTTTTGCCGGTTTTTACAGTTGTGGTAACTTGTAAATAAACCTTTGTTTACAAATCAGCGAAAGAGAAATTTGAATTATAAGTGAAAAATCAGTTTAAATTGTGTTAATTTGCAATTTGTGAGTGATTTTTGAGTTGAAGACTGCGTAGAAACTAATAAAATGAAGTGGTGTGTGTTAAATTGCGACAGCCATCAAGATACAAGATGCGTAGATACAAGTGTAGCGCTGGGACGAATCGCTGCATTTTGTGTACATAGGGCACGGCAAAGCCGTTCCCGAAATATTTCTTTATTATTACATTAACAGCATTTCCTCACAATGATTTTGCTTCTGCTCCAAGCAGCCTCCATTAGCAAGTTAACTAATCAATCCCGCTGAGATGTGCGTTAAAACGTTTGCTGAAGCAGCCTCAATTGCAAGGCAATGGGGTTCACTAAAATGTTACCAGTATTTTCGCATTTAGCAAAACTAAAACACGTTCTTCGCTGTAAAGTGAACTGTTTTGGCAGTTTCAACTCGTTTTCTTTTCACTCTATAGCTTAGTATCCAGCTCTTAAGAAAAGCAAAAACTCCATATAAAATGACGTACAAGAAATGGCTAAGAAATTTTCTTAGTCAAATTTCCTTAAGGCAGTACGCAGTTCTTCAGAAATTTAGTACGCTTTCTACTACGGTTTTCTAAAGTTTTTTGTGAAAAAAGAGCACAAGGCACCCCGGTTTGCAACAGAAATATATGCCCGTTCCATTATTTCTTGAGGAAAGAGTGAGGCAACAGGCTGTGCGTTATCAAAAATGTCAAAATTCCTTGGGCACACACGCGAAATAATGGCAATTTTTTCTTGACCGTTTTCTTAAGAGCTGGATACTAAGCTTATTCTTTGTTTACTTGCGGTTTACACAGGTCAACGCTCAGGACGGCGCAATCTTGTATTCTATCATTCTTGCATACGTACATAATGCGTTCAATCGAATGCTATTTACGGGGTGTCCTGGACCACCCATGCACCCCTCCTAAAATGGAGGAAAATGTTCTTTATTGGACAACGCAAAAATATAAAGTACCTAGTCGGGGATGCTATATCTTTTGGTCGTATTACCCACTTCTGGTTTCAGCCGAAAGTGGGTTAAATAGACCTGAAGTCAATACTTTTAACCCTACGTCCATTCCAGAAAAAACTTGCCAATGAAAGTTACGTATTTTAGTCCTCAGAATCAGAATCTCTAGTAAAAACATGCATGTCCCATTTAAGAAAACTTTCGATTATAAGTCGGTAATACGACCAAATGATAGGGCATCCCCGGCTAGGTAGTTCATATTTTTGCGTTTTCCAATAAAGAACATTTCCCTACATTTTAGAATGGCTGAAAAAAAATTTTCATGTTTTCATTGCCCTCTCAGCATTTGTTAAAAGAGGGCAACGAAAGGGTAAAATTTTTTGGTAGAAACGAAAACGCCGTAAATTACATATCGTGATAATTTGTGATTCGCAATATAAAATTTTGGATATTGTCACCCGTTGGAGAGGGTCTGCGCATGACTCCCGAATTTTCCGTTTATCGAATATAAAGCGAAAATTAGGATCAATGGATAACATTATTAAAGGCCAAAATTCTCTTAACTCCATTTAGAGCAAACCATTTGCTCAATAACCGCCAAAAAATATATCAAAAAAAACATATATGCGCAAGAAATGTTTCGCATATGCTTTAATGGAATCCAATTGAAATTACAAACGGCGAAAAATGTTATAGTCGCAAAAGGCGAACTCCACAATATTTCCAAGCCGAATGTACTAATTCTTTCAAACGCACCACATCCAGAAGAATCGAATGCTTCAGCAGATCGATACCAACAAAATTCGCGTTATCGTGACCGATTCATTGAAAATTATTAAAAAAATTCCAGCGCAAATAAAAATCTAACTATAAAAAAATAAATTTTTTAATTAATAG
>NW_016161023.1:24395-39606 GCF_001687245.7 Rhagoletis zephyria
TCGCATTTAGCGTGTATTAATTTGTCTTCAAAAAATGCAGATAATGCAGACACTCTTCTGATGGACGAGTAGGAATCCAGATATCAGCTAAAATTGAGTTTTTTTATAATTGAATTCATATTAATATTAGTTTTTTCACTATTTTACGCTTCACTACACAGCGCAGAACACTACCGCGTGTGTCTACAGTAATAAACTTTACTATTTTTAAAGAATGTTTTGGCATTTAAGTAATGGAAAATACTGTGGTAACTGTAATCAGTGAAATTTTTTTNAATGCCCCTTCTTTCAAATAAAAGAATAAAAAAAAACATACTTTTACATATTTTTTTTTATCCCTTTGTGAACTTAGGAATTTTTTAAATTTTCTGCAACAAATTTTAGGGTGTAGCAAATAGGCCATTCCCAACAGGAAACTCAATATTTTTTAAAAAGCTCTATAGAGTGGTTTCCTTACAGATTTTCTAATTAGAAAAATTGTGTCTTAAGATAAAGTATGTTAAATTGTATTTTTAGCAATTTTTTTTTAAAGACTCCAGATAAAGGCATTTTCATAAAGGAAAAAATATATAAAAAACACACAACTTTAAGAGGTTTTTGTGAGAACCTTATGAGATAAAAAAAAAACTAAGTCCGAATCCTTAATCTAGGATAAATTTCCTTTCCAACGATACCAAACACGTTGACATACGTGACAACAATTTTGTTGATTTTTGCCCGCTCATACAGCACTGTGCGACGATCACACTGACTCAGCCAGTTGCCTATGCACCGTGCTAAGTACGCCTTGTAAATTATCGTTTGCTTATTTCCACTATTTTCATTTTTGTTATGCCAACACAATCAAGCGCAGCTATTCCGCTGCAATTCACTTGATCATGTGGTTGTTGGTATTGTTGGTTTTTGCTAATAATTCAGTTTTTAGAATGCTTAACTTTTAGGTGTGCTGGTCCTCGATAATTTACAAGGCGTACTTAGCCCGGTGCATAGGCAACTGGCTGAGTCAGTGGGATCGTCGGCTCGAATCCTACTGAAAGAAGTCTGATGAGGAAATGTGGTGATTTCCGAAATAGCTATCACTTCTACCATTTTTTCAAATTATTATTGCTTTTCCACAATAAATTTTCATTTAAAAAACGGCCTCGAGCTCAATATAAATTGTTGAATATAATTGTTATAAGGCCAAAAAATAACAAAAACAAATAACTTGAGGACGAGCACACCTAAAAGTTAAGCTTTCTAAAAATTTAAATTTAACTCCGTCAGCAAAAAAATTATCAAAACTCAACGCGAATTTTAAGACAATTGAATTTTCCATATAATTTACTAAAATTTAATGGGATAAAAACTGCATACTTGTAATCTTTAAGAAATTATTTTTAAAAAGTTTGCAATTTTGATTAAACTTTACAGAATTTTCCTAAATTTCGTACAAAGTTTCATACTTGGCTTTATATGTGTTTGTTAAAATATAAGCCATATTTTAATAAAAAGTTAATAAGACATTTATACCACGAAAAAAATTGCGAATATTTAAACCAAATCGCAATATACCTACTCAATTTTGTGAGAAATGTTACAAATGTATACATACATATGCATATTCCCAGATAACATACAAACTTATATTTGTATGAACTTCGATATTATTTAAATTGTTTACTTTTATATTGGTAGTAGTTTTGTTTTGCTTTTTGGGTTTCTAGCTTTGCTTTAATCAAATGCTTTTCATCTTCGATCAATTCAGTTCTCTTCTTCTCGACCTCAATTTGAAGCTCACGTATTCTTTTTTGGTCATGATCCTCGTCCTCAATTTGCAGTAGTCGTCGTTTCAACACATCCTGTTCGCATTGCTGTTTATATGATTAAGATCTGTTTCGTCGTCTTTCTCGAGCCGTTCCCGTTCCTTCTGCTGGAGCTGGTCGTCCATTTGCAACTATCATAGCATCTTCCTGAAACTATCGGTTATCTACCCAATTTGCAAACTTACATATGTATATCGATTTGTGATTCTTACATTTTTCAGTGAGGTATTTCTTTCTTCCACTTCTGTATTACTGGGGAGCTCTGTAACATCGCCATCATACTGGGCGACATCTTCCACAAGCTCAAATGGATCTGTGGCCAAAACCTGCATCGAAAAATCATCGGGCTCCTTTGGTGCTGGTCCGCCACCTGTGGCTTTTTTCTATGCTATGTATTGCGAGACGGACGTCCTGGCTTCTGTTTTTATGCGGGCCCATGTTTCCCGCAATCTTTTAGGCTCAAAATCAAAGCCGACAGAAGCCATTTTATTTGCGATTTCTTTCCACGCAATCACTTTTGCTTGTACACTGCTGACGTTGTTTTCTTTCATATTCACGTGCTCCTCCACAAAGCCATGCAAAGCCTCACGCATTTCAGCTGTCCAATTTGCAGACCGTTTAGCGTGCTTCAAAAGGAAACAAACCAGTTGCAGCAAATAATTATTTTGCGCAGTCCTATATACATATAGATATGTATATATATTTACCTGTTTTCTTTCTGCATTCATTTTAGTTATTAAAACAAATTTTCCAGTCGTGACTAAATTTTTTTGTAAATAAAGAACAGCTGTGTCAGGAAAATTGACGTTCCACACAAAATAAGTTCTGTTCGCTTCGTTATGTCAAGTTAATTATAATTTTATTTCTTGATGAGTATAAATGTAAAATAAAATCGAGTTTATCAACTTATTTATTAAAGTCGTATTTATGTAAATTTAAAAAGTAAAAAGTAAAGTAAAATTAAAAAAATTATTTTTACACTATTGGTTGGGCTGTTAATTAAGCCATTTAATCGTAACGTAAAGTTGAATGTGCCGCAAGAGATCTATAACTACAGGCTATGTCGCGCTCGAGTGGTCGTGGAGTGTGCGTTTGGAAGGCTGGCTAAACGGTTTAACATATTCCAAAGGCCAATTGAGGTGCTACCAAGCACGGTTGATCTTCCGGTATTGGCATGCTGCGCTTTTCACAATTACCTAACGACAACAAAAACAACTATGCTACTAGACGCCAAAGTGAATAACGTTCAACCGGAAACCTTTTCTTCAATTAGACCAGAAGTATATAATTCGTACAAATACGCAAAAAGAATAGGGGGTGAAGTATCGCGATATTGCATATCCAATGGAAATATCGATATTCAGTGGGAAAAAATAAGATCTCCCAATCGTGGTTTAACTTTATAAGCACTTCTTAAAAATAATTACAATAAATGTTATTTACTAAGTATTTGCTTGATATTTTGTGCGGTTAGTCTGGAAGGAGTTCTGCAAAAACTTAATTGGTTTCTCTAGCTCCATTATTTTCATGCAATATTCTATGAATTTCGTACTAGAGACGAAATGAAAAGAATGCGTTCAGATTATCCAGCCCCATATTATCCGGAAACAACGTTCTAATGGATAAGTGAATAAAAAAATGTATTCCTAATGTTCGGAATGTGGATAAAGAAACTCTCGCCGTGCATTAACTATGTTACGGTAATTTTCCAGTTTACGAACACTTGGGAAAATCATTGGTAATCATAAAATTATTTCGTCCGGGCTTCAAAGTACCAGGCTCTAGTCATACTAATCACCCCTATTCTGATTGTCGTAAGTCGCTCGCATCGACAGTCGTTCGTTGAATTATGTCGTAAATAAAAACATTAACGACAGATTTTAACACTTCTTCATTTCGAAAGGATAATAGGAATACAAATTTGTAGTAGATTATGTCATTTGTTGCCTCATAACGCCAATGAAAATCTCAAATATCGACGAACGACTGTCGTTCCGACAATCGGAATATCGGCGAATATCTCCAACTTTGTACCAAAATTATAAAAATTCCCACAAATTTTCCCTCCCAGTTCCAAGCATTTTAATTTTAATTTCTAGATTAATTTCTGGTATGCAGTTGTATAGCTTATTAAATTCTAGTATAGTAAAGTGGAAGTTTGAAACTGCTCAAAAATCGCATTATTTCTTGTTAATTTTTTTGCTGTATCACGCATTTGCTTCCATACAAAGTAATTTTATATATGGAAAGGAGTGCATAACGCCGTCAGCAAAAAAAAAATATCAAAAACCAATACGATTTTTTAACAACTTCAAACTTGCACTTCATTATACAAGAATTTAAAAGCTGTAAAACTGCATACCAAAAATTAATCTAGAAATTAAAATTAAAATGCTAGGAACTGAGATGAAAAGTTTGTGGGAATTTTTATAATATTTGTACAAAGTCTGAAACTTAGATTTATATGGTATTTGTTAGATAAAGAGCTATACTTTTATGTAAAATTAGTGAACCTTAAAAAAAAGCAAAAGAAAAACAGTCAAAACTAGCAAAAATATTGATGTGCTATCTTTTGTCGTGGGTGTATGTATATATTAGAGCTCTTGTTAACAGTCGATAATCCGGTTAACCGATTATTCGAATAGTCGAGTAGCAACTTTTGCATTGACTGAAAATCGAATAGCAAGTATTCGATCGTTTCATTCACTTCGACTAGTCGTGCAATTGATTAACTGTCATTATTCGAATAGTGAAAAATGTTTAAATACAAATTTTTTCTCACTTCAAAACCAAAAATTTGCTTTATCCAATGAGTTCACGTAAGCGTAGCTGGGTGTGGAACTTCTTTTCTAACTCCGAAGGTGGAAAAGAAGTCAAGTGTACAATATGTGGACAAAATATGGCCTATAATAATTATACATCGTCTTTGGCAACCCCTTTGAAGGCCATTCGCAAAAGGAACAAGGAGCAGGATCTGGAAATGTATGTTTATGTTAACGAACTAATAAGTGGTAATTTTCCATAGTTTATCCTCCCCAGGACCACAGATGTAGCCAAAGTGAATGTGCCGAACCAAGCCCGGCAAAAAGTTTCAAGAGTAGAAGAAAAAACGAAGATGGCGAAACTATTTCAAACGAGCGCCAAGAGACTATTTCTCGTGCCTGGATTCCATGAGTTTATGAAGGTGATGGATGCACTTTGAATTTTGCTATAAGTCACGTATTCATCTCCATCATAATTCATGCGGTGCCACACCATTTTTGGTACAATAAATATTCAAAGCATATCAACCGCAAAACTTATGAAATATTGAAAGAAAACTACTATTCGAATAGTCGAATCTGTCAAGTAATCGAATGAAAACAACTAGTCGATTATGAACGGTTAGTCGAAAGAGAGCGGTTAATCGATTAAAGGTATTCGATTATTTTTTGAAACAACTTTTTCCATTCGATTAACCGATTAATCGGTTAGTCGATTAACAAGAGATCTAGTATATATGTATACATATTCTGCCTTAAATATGGCAGGAGAATATTTTTAAATAAAAATTGTACTTTTCGTTCAACTTTTGATTCAACTAATCGCCTGTGAAAGTTAAAGAATGCAAACATGGGGTGCATTCCGCACTAGAAGAAACAGTCTAACTAGCGCAACCTAGTAGAAAAGTAGCATCTAACCAAGATTGCGCACATTTGACATAACAATCTACAGAGGTTTAGAAATAAAAGAGACTGATGCTTTTTATTTTGACGTTTCGGAATGCACGCATGCTTTAAGCGGCAAGTGAAGGACTTTGTTCGAAAATGGGGGCCCTACGCAATCTTCCGTTGAAAGGGGGACAAAAACTCAAAATGGAGTATGTCCCTTCCAATGGGGTACGTCTGGCAACCTTACCTGGCACCCAGAGCAAAGCAAGCTCATTATGTTTGCCCACATAATTTAGTCGAGACTTGCATTCAGTGTTGCCGTTTTAACCCTTTGTTGCCTAGATTTAGCTACCACATACTTTTTTGGCCACATAAATTTAAAATTGCCCCTAGCCCTTTTTGTTAGCCCTTTTTAGAATTGATTCATACTTGGAATGAAAAAGTTGTATATGCTTAATTTTTTTTGCATTTATGTAAGAGAGGAATTTTTAAACTAAAAAAGACTGATATATATACGTATATGTATTATATGTTCCTTACGCTTTTATACATACATACTGTAAACGTGTTGGGGCTGTTAACGATTTAACTATAGTTTAAAATAAATTTGTTAAATGACCCATCAAGTCAATTGACCGTGTATGTTCTGTGATTAGTGGTGAAATTAGCTCAATTTTCTAAGTAAAAAGTATTTTGGCGGAAATTTCTTGCACTATATGAGTCAAAGCTGTATTTGTGGAAGATTACGTTCACGATATTGCAGTTGTGAATTACAAAAAAAAAAACAGTGTTAAACAAAATGCTAGAAAAATTATGAAATTTCGACTCTAATCAGTTCGATCTTCCCCCGATCTCATTTGTAAAGAAATAGATATTGTACCAGCATGCTGGTAAGTTATATGCTTCGAGCCTGATGGTACAATCACTTGATGGAACCAGCAAGCAGCTTGTACAAAAAGGTTTTTGGTTGGATAAAATATTAGCTTTTTTTCCAAAGTTCATTGTTTTCATATACATACCATTACTTATTGAAAAAGTTTACGTGTATACTTATATATGTATATGTGAGTAAAAAATTTTAGCTACCATTTTTAGCCACAACTACTTTTTTTAGTTTTTTTTTTGCCCTTTTTTTAAAGGAATTTGGCTACCATTAAAAATTATGCGCGGCAACACTGCTTGCATTGCCGAACTAGGTTGGAAGNAGTTTACGTGTATACTTATATATGTATATGTGAGTAAAAAATTTTAGCTACCATTTTTAGCCACAACTACTTTTTTTAGTTTTTTTTTAGCCCTTTTTTTAAAGGAATTTGGCTACCATTAAAAATTATGCGCGGCAACACTGCTTGCATTGCCGAACTAGGTTGGAAGTAGTTAGAGGGCTGGCCAAAGCCTTAAGTGTAGCTTGGCTGTCACTGCAGACACTTAGGGCCGTTTGCACCATGTCTAGTTAACGCTAACTGGAGGTACATCCTTCAGTTAAGCACGTTAACTGCTTTATCGATCACATGTTATATGATGGGTGTCGATAACGTCGATAAAGATGTTTAACTGGGAGTTAGAATTAACTAGACATGGTGCAAACGGCCCTTAAACTCCCATTCACCTATTTTCCACACCCGAGTTCATGGCCTTGAGGATTGAAAATGCCTCAGCCTGGAAGACCGATGCATACACCCCAAGAGAACAGTGAAGCTTAGCCCCATTAAAATTTTCGGTATTAAATCAGTATACAATCTGTTCACGTTGATGGGTTTCTCGAAAAACGGGCCGTATTCTGCACTTTTTCCACGCTTCTTCGTCTGGATTGTGAAGTTCACATTGGTACAGGCCGTAACCTGTCCCGACAATTGCCAGAGAACCACGGAGGTTTCACTCGAGTTCCCTTGACCACACCTACAACCACATCTGTATAAAAATTAACAAGACAGAGCTAATATTGTGGCCACGTTTCAAAAGAAACGTTTCAAAAATACTTACGTTCGAAACGTTATCCCTTGCCTCCCCTGTCAAAATAGAGGCATCCAGGAAAATCATCTCCTCACCATCCATCCATCACAACCAGACTTTTTGCTCTGCTACACCTTCTTCTTTTCAACTATGTACGTGCTCCTCAACGACTAGGTCTTTTTTTAACGCATTCCTCTGTCATGTTGCATTCTCTTCCGATTTCTTCTAGAGCCTAATTAGTAAATAAGATGAAGAAAATTTTGCATTATTTATTTTACAATGCTGAATTGGTCCACAGTGGCTCTTTGTCTACGCTGATGGACCTGAAGGCTATTGAGGATATGCTAAAAAGTAAAGCCGTAAATACGAACGTGCACAGCTCCTGCTCCTACTATCCCACATGAAGGATCCTGTTGTTTTTTTTATATTGTGCGGCGGCCCGTCATACACATGAAGAGGCGCTGTTAAATGCCTGCATCAGCAAGGTGAGCACAGGAAATATTAATATTAACGACCTGCAGTCGCGATCAAGAGGCGCCTCCAAGGTTACGAAGTATATCCCATGTTACACGCTTGGAAAATACTGTAAACACTTTTTGACCAAAAGTCCACTAACACTTCTATATCAACAATAAATAGCTATATACCTTCTTTTTCAGGCCGTTACGGCGATAAGAGAAACGGTTGGTAGTCCACCGCAACTCACGCTCCCGGAGCAGGGAAATTATTTTCAGCGTTTATTCTTGCTTGTGCTTATCCATTCAATTTACCTTGTCCAATTATAAATTTATACATGTTATATGCATTACCAAGCAATATTTCAATACCATTTACCAAAATTTCCAAGTAAAAGGATTTTTTTCCAAATTGCACCTTCTTTTCTAATTATATTTTGCTTTTTCCCCAAATTGCAGTGAAACGTTAGTCAATTGGCCGCATATTTCAAATCATTTGCCAAATTTACTGTCTTCGAAAAATCAAAGACAGTGACGAGGACAATGATTGGCGTGTGAATGATTAGTAAAAAAAACATGAATGTAGTGCTATTGTCTTCGCAAAATTGTCCGATGTAAAGCCCAAGTTAGTGGAAAAGTGTGCAGGGATTTCTATTGTCATGACAATATTGTCCAGTGTAGACCTTACGTTAGTACGTTTTGTCGAATAGCAGTTATTCGATTAATTGGTCGCGTTCATAAGACGTAGCGGTTTAGCTCATCTGCTACGAAACTGCTGGCAACAGTTGAACCCAACAATTACGTCTTAGAAACAGCTTGATGAATAAGCTGCCAAATGAACAGCTGATAAATGTAGACAAATGAAATTGGTCGTGTTCATAAGAAGTCGCTGTTTAGCTCATCTGCTACGAAACTGCTGGCAACTGTTGAACCCAACAATTACCTCTAAAGCAGTGTTTGCATTATTCAACTTTGCGTTCAACAATTGCGTTCAACTCAACGCAGGGTTGCACGAAAAAAAAGTTGAATGGCTAAATGTTGGCTGGCGACCAACTTTGTTGAAAGCGATTAGTTGAAAGGCCATTCAACAAAAAGTTGAATGCAAGCAAAGTTGAACAATGCAAACACCTTTTTATGGCGAATATTTTGATATTTTTTCATATTTTGATATTTTTAGCCATTCAACTTTTTTTTCGTGCAACCCTGCGCTGAGTTGAACGCAAATGTTGAACGCAAAGTTGAACAATGCAAACACACTTTTAGAAACGACTTGATGATTATGCTGCCAAATGAACAGCTGATAAGCGCCGATACTATTAAGAATTCAACGCTGAGCGGCCGCCGTGTTGAAAAAATCGTTCAATGTTACAATGAATTAAACAGTGTAAAATTATATAGCAAACATCTTAAAAACATATATTTAGAAACGTAGTATTATTATAAAATATTTTAGTTACTTTATCACGTCAGTAATATAAAATATAAAAAATTTGTCTGCAAACTGCCACCTAACAAAGCGGCGTAAGTCTTTTCGATCAGCTGTTTAAGCTAAGCCCAACATGTGAGTTCAGGTAGCGTAAAAATTTTCCGCTGGAAAAAATGGGGAAAGTTGTCAACTGTTGGGCTGAGCTTAACTACTCAACTGTGCGTTTCTAAGACAAACAGCCAACGGTTACCCAACAGATACGACTTATGAACGCGCCCAATGACTACTAACTAGGAATGTTCGATATTTCAGAAAGTATCGATATCATAAATCAATTTAATTCATTGCAGGTAAAATCGTTATGGCGATATATCGGGTTGAACAATATCGATATCGAAAAAATGGATGTTGAAAATCTTACTCCCAATTGAATAGAATTGGGGTGTTCAAAGTTCGTTCCAAATAGTAGGTTTGTTCCACACGAGCCCGCGGGTACCCACGGGTGCCCAAAGCAGCCAGAAAGCGTTCTTCACGCTAGAAAAATGGGTAATAGAGAGCGAATACGTTCCACTTTTGGATCTAAATATCTTCTTCTTTGTGCACGAAACAGCCCGGACTTTTTGTCCGGGCACAAATGTGCAAAAGGGCAATTTGAAATAACTGCTGTTGTTGTTTAAATCCGAAAGCAAACTTTATAAAAACAAAAGTGCAAAATATCACAGAATTTTCAGAAAATTTAGTCATTTGGTAATTTTATTAGCCATATAAGATAAATACACTAAAATCATTGTTTAGAGCTGATATCTTGATTCCGGGCACAAAATGTGGTTTTTTCCGTTTCCCAGCTCTGGGCACTTTTGGCACGTGTTGGCACATTCTTTACACTTGTGAGAGAGTAACTTATTTTTACTCTCTAATTACCGGAGCAGCCCGGAAAGCGTGGGGAACGAAGCTAGTGTCTCAAAATGTAGACGTACATTTTGTCACACTCAAAGGTATGTTTTTTACGCGTCTACATTTTGCAACCTCACAGCAGGGTTGCATTATGGCAATACTAATCACATTTTTTTTATTTATTGGGCACGTTTTTTGTATTTGCATTTAATTTGAAAGCAATTTCTGATGAAAAGAAACAAATCAAGGAAAAGAAATAACAAATATTACGAATAGGTAATTAAGTTAAATAATTACAATTTTTCAGAAACAAAATCGAAAGGCGACATATAAAAAATGCACGCAAGGAAGAAATGTCTGGCAACACCAGCAAAGATAAGACCAATATATTCACACTCACTGGTAAATAGTAAAAGGATTGCTTTATTTGTGACTATTTACATTTTATATATTATAGTTATCCCTTTACAGTTTCGCGCAAAACTTCCGTCTAAAAAAGCAGGCGTTTCAGTACGTACTAAATGCCTGTACGCCGGAGTTAAGCATTCCTCGAAAATCGACAGAGGTTCCGCCAATTATTAAGCTGACAGCCGCACTGAAATTATTGGGCGAGGAGGTTACCAACACCAATTGGCCAAGGAAGTCAATGTTACGCCTCCAAGTGCTTATCAAAACTTTACGAGAAGATTTGACCATTTATATTAATATTATTCAAGTTTAATTATTTTTTGTACAAATACGCTTTATATTTTAAGAAAAGCCGTACAAATCCAAGGTTCAAACTTTGTGCAACATTAAAAAAACCAACACACTTTCGTAAAAATTTCGATCTATTTAATTCGATTTCCTAGATTTATTTTGAGTGTGTGGCTTTTTAGCCTATTAAATTTTAATATTACTAACTTTTTAAGATTTCTTTGATGAAGGTGTTGCTAAGTTACTCCATATAAAAAAATCGTCGAACACCTTTCGTATGGAAGAAAATGGCTGACATCGTCGACAAAACAAAATTGCCAAGTTCAACGGTAAGTCCCAGCTACTTTAAACTTGCACTTTATTATACTAAAATTGAATGGGCTATAAACTAAAGAATATTAATAAAGCTCGAAATTTTTACGACAGTATGTTGGTTTTTGGATGTTTCGCAAAGATTTAATCTTGGGTTTATACAGTTTTTCTTAAAGAATACATTATAGTTTATAAACAGATAATTAAAATTAAAGAATAATAAAATAAATAGTAAAACCTTGTCAATATGTGAGTGCCGTAAAGGTATTATATTTAAGAAAATCTCTTCTTATAACTAACGAAGACTTTGTTTCTATATGAAGCTGACTTTGACATTTTGTTTTAATAAAACTTAATATCGAAAAGTTTCTTTAAAAATTTGGCTAGGCTATGTTATAACATAGTATACTGGTTCGTTCAAGCCATTTTTCAAAACTTACAAAGGTAAATACGAACAGGCGAACTGTGAATTTTCAGAGCTTTATATTTATTTATATATTTTTAGTATTCATTACAAAATTTTACTAAAAAGTACTGCGTGGTAGGAAAGTATATTGTAAATGAAATTGTATCAAATAAGTACAATTGTACCAAAAATGCCAACACTGTTCTGTATACATACTTTTTTTTCTTTTTTACTTTTTTACTCTTATTTTATCTTTCAGCTTCGCTAAAAGCACTTCTACCAACGCTTGGCTTCCCAAATTTACGCCAATTGATAAAATTTTGCGATTTAAATTGATTTTTAATAATGTAAATAACGATTCGTGTTGAATCCAAAATCGCCTCGTCTGAATAGGGATGGCAACTTTTTCACTTTCAACTTCTCATTCAACTACGTATTCAACTTTTGTTGCCTGTAAAATCGCCTCGTGCGAATGCCCTATAAACAAATTTTACTATTCAACTAATCGATTGACAATAAGGGACAGATATCGAAACGAAAGTATCAATATAGTACTGAGATACTTCGCCGACCTAAACCACGATGCAGCGAACAAAGGTGGCGCCGTCAGTGGTACCGCTACTTTGGTTTCGCCGATTTTGACAGTTGTGGTAACTTGTAAATAAACCTTTGTTTACAAATCAGCGACAAAGAGAATTTTAATTATAAGTGAAATATCAGTTTAAATGGTGTTAATTCGCAATTTGTGAGTGATTTGTGATGTGAGTTGAAGAATGCGTAAAAACTAATAAAATGAAGTGCCGTGGTTAAATTTCGACAACCGTCAAAATGCTAGATGCAAGTGTAGCGCTGCGACGAATCGCTGCAATTTGTGTACATAGGGCACGTTAAAGCCGTTCTCGAAATGTTGACAGCATTTCATCACAATGACTTCGCTTCTGCTCCAAGCATCCTCCTTTAGTAAGTTAACTAATCAATCCCGCTGAGATGCTGCCGCAGTGCGCTGCATCAGCCTTAATTGCAAAGCAATGGAGTGCACTAAAACGTTTGCTGCAGCAGCTTCGATTGCAAAGCAATCGAGTGCACTAACGTTCACTATTCTCTAATAGATTATGTGAAAATGCAATATTTTCGCATTTAGCAAAATTAAAACATGTTTTCCGCTGTAAAGTGAACTGTTTTGTCAGTTTCAACTCGTTCTTTTTTTCGCTCTATTCTTTGTTTACTTGTGGTACACAAATGTCAACGGCCAGGACGGCGCAATCTTGTATTCTATCATTCTTGGACCTAAACGGGGTTAGATCGCCGAAACAACAGCCCTTGGTCATGTTGCAATAATACAAGGTGGTATCAGTTGTGACAGCTCGATTTGACTTTGCCTTAGCTCAGTAGAATAAGAAGAAAAAGAGGAAGAAATGAATCCCCATTTGGGGGAAAAATATAATATTTCATATTTTCTTCTAAACAAAATTTGCTTTTTTATAGTATATTCGCAATGAAATGAAATAAATTAAGATATAATACGATTTTGAGAAAACAAAATGTGTATACTGAGAAAAAAATAAAAAAAATCAACTATACTATTAGGCAAAGAATTGTTAAAGAAGTAACACTATTTCAGCTAAGGCAGTCAATATGGCAGAATTAGAGCGAGAAGTTGCCAACCGATAACACCTTGTATTATTGCATCATGGCCCTTGGTCGGGAAAAACCCGAATCATTCCGGTACGTAGAACCGGCTGTCGTGGGAATGGATGCCTCCCGATGTCGCCAGAACATCACCTCCTCAACGAGGCACAAATGCTCCCAATACAGGAGCACAACATAATGCTCTGCAAGCAGTTTCCACAGAAGTGGCCACGTCAGGAGGCATCTATACGAACTAACGGACGAAGTCTAGAGGTTCATCAAGCAGCCTCTGGTCCCGTCAGGTTACCGACTGGCCCTGCACGGCATTCACAGGGAGTCAGTCTCGAGTTATGTAGACTCTAGACCTGTGAATGCCGTTCTAGGCACACCACCACCGGATATAGACGAGATGGAGCTTTATCTGCCTCGGGAGACACGAACAACACTAGCCCAACTTCACTCTGGATACTGTAGCGGGTTAAACTCATACCTGCGAAGACTGAATGCGGATGTGCCAAATGAGTGTCCGGCATACAGAGAGACCCCACATGACTCGAAACATCTCTTCGCATGCCCGGAAAACCCGACAACCCTAACGGCTCTATTCCTGTGGACCGTCCCGGTGGAGGCCGCACGCTTCTTAGGGCTACCGTTAGTGGAATTTGACGACAACGACTGAGATATCAACCGATCTGGGCCGCTACAACAACAACAACAACATATAGTACTCATTAAAAGTATCGATGTAAAAATATTTGTTACCCATTATTATAGGGATAAAAAACTCGGCATTCCTAATATCGATACCAAATTCAAAAAATTAATTATGAATATTGGAGTATGTTAAGCCCCAAAAGATATTCATATTGATTTAAATATCAATTCCAAAGTATATACATATGGGCTTTTCCAGAGGTAAGTCATAATACGACATAGATTTGCAATAACTGGAACCGTTGGGTGCGCTGAAGTAAAAATAAAAAGTATGTTCGAAATAAAATTCATATTGTATTTACGTTAAAAATTAATTTAAAAACCATATTAACAAAAAAGTTTCAACGGAGATTTTAGTACCGTAATGTCTTGTAACGTGACGTCAGATATGTTTTATATTTTAAAGCTTTGAAAATTAACCTCAAACGTTTCAAATATTACTACAAATAGTGTTGACGAAGTCCAAGAGTTTTCAAATCTTGACGTTGTCATCAAATTTTTTAACATTTTGTCACGCCACGCCAGATTGGAAATGCCCATATGTACTTTTAATAAAAAACTACTATTTTCATATATAATATATATCACATTAACTTGGAAATACACCTTTGCAATTCATACTATGCAAGCATTCTGGTACTCGATTCCAAAAAATATCGTTTGAAAACTATCGATTAAAAAGTATCGGTATTGAAATTCGTGTCCTTATTAATGAGAGCTCTATTAAAATGTGTTCACATAGGCGATTTTGCGTCCACCTCACGCATGGTTGCACGAGAAGAAAGTTGAATGGCTAAATGTAGGCTGGCGACCAACTTTGTTGAAAGCGATTTATTTAAAGGCCGTTAAACTACAAGTAGAATGCATAGTTGAACAATGCAAACGCATTTTTATGGCGAATATTTTGATATTATTTTTTATTTTTTGATATTTTTTGCGATTCAATTTGTTTTTCGTGCATCCCTACGTGAGTTGAACGCAAATGTTGAATTCAAAATCGTCTCACGCGAACGCCGTATTACGAGCATTTGCTTTAGGCGGACGTATAGCACTTGCGGTAAAAAATAAAACATATATTATTAATTAAATATGGCTGCAAAAGAAACAATGTTAAAAAAAGTTGCATTATTTACAAAAACTTAAGGAAAATAAATAAGTTCTAAGAAACTCTAGCATCGAAATGTTTTACTCACGATTACTGGGCCTATATCTTCAAGCACAGTTTGACACTGTGCTCGATACAACTTGAATCTTTCCACATATTCTGCGTC
>NW_016161023.1:40490-56304 GCF_001687245.7 Rhagoletis zephyria
GATTGGAAATGCCCATATGTACTTTTAATAAAAAACTACTATTTTCACATTAACTTGGAAATACACCTTTGCAATTCATACTATGCAAGCATTCTGGTACTCGATTCCAAAAAATATCGTTTGAAAACTATCGATTAAAAAGTATCGGTATGAAATTCGTGTCCTTATTAATGAGAGCTCTATTAAAATGTGTTCACATAGGCGATTTTGCGTCCACCTCACGCATGGTTGCACGAGAAGAAAGTTGAATGGCTAAATGTAGGCTGGCGACCAACTTTGTTGAAAGCGATTTATTTAAAGGCCGTTAAACTACAAGTAGAATGCATAGTTGAACAATGCAAACGCATTTTTATGGCGAATATTTTGATATTATTTTTTATTTTTTGATATTTTTTGCGATTCAATTTGTTTTTCGTGCATCCCTACGTGAGTTGAACGCAAATGTTGAATTCAAAATCGTCTCACGCGAACGCCGTATTACGAGCATTTGCTTTAGGCGGACGTATAGCACTTGCGGTAAAAAATAAAACATATATTATTAATTAAATATGGCTGCAAAACAAACAATGTTAAAAAAAGTTGCATTATTTACAAAAACTTAAGGAAAATAAATAAGTTCTAAGAAACTCTAGCATCGAAATATTTTACTCACGATTACTGGGCCTATATCTTCAAGCACAGTTTGACACTGTGCTCGATACAACTTGAATCTTTCCACATATTCTGCGTCCCTCAGGAAGAAGGTATTCATTCTCTCTCGATACCGATACACTGTAGGAACGTTTTCGTTTTCACTTTCGGAATCACATGACCACATGTCGACAGAAAAATGGTATGCTAACGGCAAAATACTTCACTAAATTGAATCAACTCAGCGTTCGAGATAGTTAGAAAATGGTTTACAATTGTAGAAAAATCCGTAACACAACTGTGCAAGTGTGTTCGTTGTGTTACAGAAACAGACTACAATTGTACAAAAAGTTCAATAATTACAAGTACGGCTCTTGTAACTACAAGTTGCTTTGTGTTACAAAATATCTACATTTGTTTAATTTATTTGAACACTTGTAGGACTTGTAGCGCTTGTGTTACAGGCCTCTGGTCTTTCCATTTCAGTGGAGGGCTCCCTCTTCCTCTGCTACAATGAACGGGTTCCGAGTTGAAAACTTTCAGAGCTGAAGCGTCGGTGTCCATTCGAACGACATGGCCAAGCCCGCTGTATTTTAATTCGCTGAACTATGTTCATGCCGTTGTAAACCTCATACAGCTCATCGTTCCATCGTCTGCGGTACTTGCCGTCGCCAAAGCGTAACGCAAAATCTTTCTCTCGAATACGCCAATTGCACGCTCTTATAGTAAATAGTTCCACTACAATAATAATAATAATAATAATATAATATACACATATGTTAGTGTTTGTCCGAGCTTCTCCTCCGATTTGTGGAGTGCACCTTGATGTTCTCACACAAAGAAGAGGGCTGTTTTTCATTGCAGAAATACACTCGGATCTTTGCCATTGCCTGCCGCTGGGACGACCGCTGTTAAGAAAAACCCTTTTTCTAAATTTTTTGCGATATTTCTTTGACCAGAGTTTGAACCCAGGCGCTGCGGAGTGGATGCGCCCACTGCTTACCACTACACCACAGCGGCCACCGTGTTACGTGTCGAATAATCGGCCCTATGCTGGATATCGTCATCGTCGACGATCGTCAGCGTATCAGTAACCAGTGATCGGACTTTCAAAAAATTCTGTGTGGTAGAATCGGGAAAAAATGTGGTAGATTTCAAAAAGATGTGGTAGATCTCTAGGTTTGGATCTAACTTTGCACAAAAATTAAAAAAAATCTGCAAGGTTTCACCTAAATTGCAAACTTTTTAATTGGACTCTAAAAAAATCCATTTTAGTATAATAAAGTGCAAGATTGAAGTTGCTAAAAATTGCGTTGAGTTTTGGCAAATTTTTTTGCTTGACAGTGTAAAGCAGTTTCTTCCATGTTAAGATATTTTTCGAACATATTTTAAGAGAATTCTGCAACCTTGCGGAGTGCTGCCAGCTTTTCTTTTTATCAAACCACGAAGTAGCGAACAAATGTGGCACGTTCCAAAAACAGCTGATTGGGATTTGCCGATTTTGACAATTCTTAAGTAAAAGTAAACAACACCTCAGAAACTTCACATGCCCTTAAATTTGCTAATACTTTCACAAAAAACGCTGTTTTTTAACATGTTCGCTATTAATTCTTTTTATAAATTATATATTTTGCAATTTAACACAATAAACCACGTTTTCTGTCGAAAAATTTATTACTGAGAAAATTTACTATTTTACAGTTTATTTTATCCTCCAATTCGGCTTTGTTTACTTTTACCTGAGAGATTTTATCGTCGCCGGGAATGCGGAATCTTGTATTATATCATTCTTGTTATCATACGCAAAACGCGAATATTTGGTAGATTTCAGACCTTGAGTGGTAGATATGGCAGATGCTTAAAAAAGTGGCAGATCTACCACAATGTGGTAGAAGTCCGATCGCTGTCAGTAACATGGCTGACGATGGCGTATCGTCACTTTTACTGACGATATTCAGCTTAGAGCCGAATATATTTGGTTAAATGCGTGTTGTATAGACCTTACTCTGTAGTTCGAGTCGAAAGGTTGTACTATTCGAAAGCCAAATTCGAGTCGAAGCCCCATTCGTACTCCATAGTTCGTTCGAATCAACTTTCGAAAAAAAGAAAGCAACACTGTTCGCCAAATTTAAGACGCAAAGCAAAATACAGAAAGAAAATAAAATCAAAACAAGAAATTGAAAATGCTAGCATTACTATTGTGAACTTTGTCCATTTAAAAACTTACTTATTGCGTTAAATTTATTTAATAAAATTGAAACTCCTTGATAAAAAAAATACCGAATGGATTGAGTGGTGATGTGGTTGGAAGCAGATGAAGGCCAAGTGGCGGGACGAGTGCAATTGAGAGCGCTTTGGGATAAGACCAATATATTCACACTCACTGGTAAATAGTAAAAGGATTGCTTTATTTGTGACTATTTACATTTTATATATTTATAGTTATCCCTTTAGAGTTTCGCGCAAAACTTCCGTCTAAAAAAGCAGGCGTTTCAGTACGTACTAAATGCCTGTACGCCGGAGTTAAGCATTCCTCGAAAATCGACAGAGGTTCCGCCAATTATTAAGCTGACAGCCGCACTGAAATTATTGGGCGAGGAGGTTACCAACACCAATTGGCCAAGGAAGTCAATGTTACGCCTCCTCATTGAAGTGTGCAAAGCCATTGAGAATACGCTTCGTGCACACATTAATTTTGCAAGTACGGACGCAGAGGAAACTGAGGCGAAATTATTTTTCTAAAAAAGTGTGGGCGTGTTGTTTGAAATAGATGGCACACATATACAAATGATAAGCCCAACAAGGAGCGAGCATTTATACTATAATATACTGCGTACGCACGTATTATTTGCAAATAACAATTTGCAAATTGGTAAACTTTGACGGATATACGGATAAACCCTGAGTTAATTTTTTATTCGCAAATAACTAAATCACGCAAATAAGTATTGATTGGTGGTGGTTCTATTTGCAAATAAGCGCAAGACGCCGTCATTCTTAGGTTTATTTTCTTTTTCGATGGTCACCATTTTATAATGAAGACGTTGCCATTTTTAACTTTATTTTCTTTTTCGATGGTCATATTATTGCCTTTTTATAATCAGGCAATATTAAAAACGAATTTTTCACCATCGAATAAATAGATAAACAAATTATTTTTATTTGCAAATAGCTTACGTATAAACGTAGTAATAGAAAACTGAAGCTCAATGTATATGCAGTGGTTGTAAGTATTGCATTATCATAAAGGTTTTCAAAAAATGGTTGCAAATTAAAATTCTTAGATGTGTGACCACAAGATGAGAGTTAGAGCTGTTGATGCGTGATATGGTGGTGCATGACATGATTCCTTTAAAAGCTCATTTTGACAATGGCGTGAGAGGGATATGGAGTCTTGGTTAGCAGCAATTAATACTTAAATATCTATAATTTATTTTAATTGTAGTCTATTTAAGTTGAATGAGGATATCCATTGGAACCATGGATGTTAACTCTCTATTGTAACGCATACGAAAACTCAGCGGAAGGCCGGTTCAATGATGGCCATGCCAAAGGATGATCAATCATCGAACGAGTATTTGGAATATTGAAAGGAAGGTTCCGATGTCTTTTGGTAGCACGGGAGCTGCAATATTCGCCTAAAAGAGTTTCAGCTATAGGGTGCGTACAGAAATGCATCAAGCTAAAGTATCACTCTCTTTTATTTCAAAGCGAATTGGAACTTAGTTGCGTAAATAAAACATTTCCATCAATTATAGTTAAGAAATAAAAATAGACTGACTCTGTAAAAATCCAATGACCGAGTCTCTAACACATGTGCAACAAACACAAATACACGTGCAATACATGTGATGTGTTTATCAAAAGAGAGTAAACAATATCAACCTCTTTTATTTTAATTCTATATCGTATTCACTCACACATGTGTATTGTATAGGGATGTTGGAATGAAGACATTTTTAGAAGAAGAAGAATTGTACAAAACAGGCAAAAATAGTGTTGGCGAATTCTCAAATCAAGTAATTTAATGTGAATATTATTCGCAATCTTCATGTTGCTTGATTTTCTTGATATGTCTATAGTTAGAAATCGACTAAAACAAATTTGCGCTCTTTGATTTATGTTGGTTGACATTAAAAAGTATCCTCACGCAATTTTCATAAAACTTTTCATATTTGAATATTTTTTTTTTGCCTGATAACCTTATCATATGTATAATTTATGGGGGGTAGTCATCATTTTTCTCAGTGAGACTCAGCAGAGGAAGTTCGATTGCGTATACATATGTAAAGCGCTAAAACAAAGTGTGATTAGAAATAATGAAAGGAAAAAGTTTTTATAAACTCATGGACAAAGAAAAAAAGCAGTTTGAGCGGAGCTCCTTGATTTACTCAAAAATGTCCAAATTTGCCGAGGCAGATTTGGATGAAGGTAGCGTCCAAGTTGCGGAAGAAGTTTTGAGAGTTCTTCTTGCAAGGATGATAGCTCAGTTTTCACATCGACTCCGGAAAGTCAGTCCGATTCTTCTTCCTCTGAACCTTCCAGTATCGATAAATCCAGTGAAATAAAATTGTGGGCAATTAAAAATGATGTGTCACAAGTGGCGCTCAATGATTTTCTGCGTACACTTAGAAAAATTGGTGTTAGTGACTTGTCTTTATCGGTAAAAACTCTTCTCGAAACCACTTTAAAAAAGTAATAATATCCAAATGATTCCAGGCGGCGAATTTTTGTTTTTAGGCATCCAGTCACATTTCGAATCGAGAGAATTTTATTAATTAATATTGTGGCACATTCTAGGTAGTATAGTTGGTTACTCAAACGCAAGTCCATTTTTAATTGCTTCCTTTTCAGGAAAACAAAATCCATTAAGTGGAAGTGACTTCATGAACGATTTTTGTGAGGAAATTATTTATTTAAAACAAAGTGGCTTTAAGGTTGGTTCGTTTCAAAATTTAGAAAAATTTGATGTGCGAGTGTTTATTTGCGACTCACCAGCACGAGCTTTTGTTTCAGGAGTTCAGGACCATAATGGCAAAGATATTTGTCCCAAATGTTTCCAGGTAAGGAAATATGTATATAGAAAAGCGGGTATCCTTTTCAAAAGAGATAGGTAAGTTACGAACTGACTTGTCTCTCAAAAACAGATCTGACCAGGCGCATCATAGTTCAACTTCAAAGGGACAAGACAATAGAGCTGTTCAGGATGTTATGGAAAAGGTCTTGGATTTGCAGTTGGAATTGCATTTGCAAATTTTTTGCTTGCTGCCATGGCAACCGTGTGCATTTTATTGCTGTGAATTTACAAATGCAACGAATATGCAAATCTCCTGGGTTCCAGTTTGTAGAGACCTAAATGAATTTAGTAATTGGAAATCAACAGAGTTCCGTCAATTTTTATTGTATTCTGGAATATTTGTGTTAAAAAATATCATTTCCGACGATTTGTTTTATCTATAGGGTAGGTTAAGGAGCTTTTCGGCCGATTCAAAATAACGTTCCGGTTTGGGTTTCGGTTTTGCCAAGTGTTTCGGTTTCGGTTTTGGTTTCGTTCTTCAAACTATATTTCGGGTTTGGTTTCGGTTTCGTTCCGGTTTCGGTTTTTCACAGAAATTTTGTTGATATTATTTAAATCACAATGGGTCATATGCATAAAACTAATGCACACTATTTTCAATAGCAATCACTTTAAAGTTTCAAAATCGGTATGCATAAAAGCATTGCGCTGTATAGTAATCACTACTTGAGTTTACTACTTCAATTTCGAAAAAGTATATGCTTGTAATTAAAATTCATAAAAATTGTAATCACTTGAAAAAATAAGTGTTCGCTATTTGATTTTTAAGTGTGGGTAAAGGTAGACTACGTTTTTATTCCATATCATGGCGATGTTCCTGAATCTTGAAAATAGAAAGAAGACTTTCAAAAAGAGACGAACTGGGGAAGATTTAACATATCGGGCGCTTTATCGGTTTTCGCGGGAGAATGTACATTGGCTTTCATCTAATTTCTTGCCAGAAAGTCACGAGACCCAATCAAATGAGCTTAAAATGCAGACTTTCTTGCGGTACATTGGTGATCCGGGCTTCCAAGTAAATATTGACTTTAATGGATTTGCATATTTAACCCGAATTTAGCTGCTTTCTATAAGGTAGGCGTTAGTGAAGATGTTGGAATCCACCAAACGACCGTTTCCAGGACCGTTTGGGAAGTTTCTCGTTCAATAGTAAAAAAGTCATCCGATTGGATAAAGATTCCTCAAACCGAACAGGAAATGAACTTGGCAAAAACAGAATGGCAAAGAAAATTAAAGTTTCCAAATGCAATCGGAGCATTGGATTGCACTCATGTACTAATATTAAAGCCAAGCATCCATGGGGACGAATTCATTAACAGAAAGGGATTAGCATCGTTTATTGTTCAGGTTACATGTAATGCGAATGAGAAGATAACAAGCTTTGATTGCAGAAGGGCAGGATCCGTGCACGACTCGAGAATTTGGAAAAATTCCATAGTTCGTGAACTTTTAGATGAAAATCCTGCAGGTGCAATTTTGTTGGGCGATGAGGGCTATGCCATTACTCCATGGCTGATGATCCCATATCGTAATACCACGAGCTTTTCGCAAATGGAGTATAACAAACTTCATTGCAAAGAGCGGGTTATAATTGAGCGAGTGTTCGGTCAAGTAAAAAGGCGATTTACAATTTTGCAGTCGAAAATTCGAATATCAACTAATCGCATACCTACAATCATAGCTGCGTGCTTCGTTTTACACAATGTAGCGAAGTATCTAAAAGAACCTGATTTTGATGAGCCAAAAGAGACCACCAATTTTGAAACCGGCTTAGCCTTTCCGATCCATGATCAAGCAAATAGCACCATAAGAAAAAGAGGTATACTGAGAAGAAATGAGATTGCGCGCTACATAAACTCCATTTCGAATTAAATTTCACATTTCTTATTATTGCAATATATTAATACTGGTTGTTTTCTTGAAAATGATTATGTATGTACATATGTATGTAGTATCATATAAAAAGAGATTCACTTACGGCCCTTTTCTCAACTAACCTTTAATTTAAAGCTCACTTTATATTTAAAGGTTGCTTTAAAATATATAGCTATGTCTGAAGTAAAGCATTTGTATATCTGTTTTGACGTATGTATGTTTCTTGGCTGTAAATCAATTTAAACCGATAATAAAATGCTTTACTTTAGACACAACTATAAGTTTTAATGCATCTTTATATATGTACATATAAGGTGTGCTTTAAAGTTAAAGGTTGCAGGAGAAAATGTCCCTTAGCGTATTTCTGCGTGCGAAGCTTTTGCTACCTTGAGCTGTTCTTCCTGAGCTCTTCTTTTCTTGCGAACACTTGTAATTGACGCAATAGAACAACCTTTGTAGAAGCACATTGGACAACCCTCTCGTTTCATCAGTTTCCAACCTTCTAGAATCTTTAAAATATGTTTATATGGAAAGGATCGAGGCAGAGGTATCTATGCAAACAACTAATGTCAACGAACCTTTTCCGGTATTTTCGCATCAGATGATTGAAGATAGGACGCTTACGTGAAGATGTTGGAAAATCCTTAGGCGAATTAGAAACGCTGTCTTCATCGGATATCTCTTTTTGGAAATCTTCTTCACCCGACTGACCAATAGTTTTATTAGCAATAGCTACGCCACCTAGTATAAAATGTGCATCTAACGGATATAAAAAATATGTACAACGAGCAACAATCTCACATTTTATAGGGTTTATTGCTGGATTATCTTTAGCGTTCATGATATCCGCCAATATTTTTCACCATCGCTTAGATTGATCTTGCGATTTCCTGTTCGGTTGACGTCTGTTTTTGCTTTAAGCTTAGCTTTCAAGTTCTGAACCTTTTTGCTGACCTGCTGCGGCGTATACTCAATACCCTTGTCAATTAAAAGATGACGGGAAATAAGCTTAGTCGCTTCTTGTTTTTTAGCTTTCACTGAGGGTGTTTGGCTTTTGGAGACTAAAATTCTTCCATATTTGGATAAATATTTCAAGAACACCGATCAGCTACTCGTGCAATTTGAGGTTTTCCTACTTTGGGGTCATGACCGCCGCAGAGCGACTCGGAAAATGTTGATTCAGATGTCTCGTCGGCAACTGATTCTGTTAATGCCTCTACTTCCCACAATTCGCCGTAAGGATCCATATTATTATCTATAGAAAAAAAGCACCACCTATTTTTTTGTAATTTAGCTCTAATTGAAATAAAATTTGACATAAAAATTTAAATATTTTAAAATTTTTATATTGTCAAAAAAGCAATCACTATTTTCGAAAATATAGGAAAGTGTTGACTTAAAAAGCTTTATGCATATGAAAATAAGTGTTCACTGTCGCACTTTCACTATTAGGTAGTAAACCCCACAAAGTAGTTTTTGCTAGTTTTTATGCATATGGCCCAATGTCTTAAACTTTGAGGAAAGAAAATCTAAAATTACAGTTCACTGATAATATCAACATTAGGTTCTTTCCCTAACAATCCGGACCGGATTTGGTAATTAGAGAATAAGAGAAACATTTTCTTTCAAAAATGGAACAAAGTTCAGAAGTACGGAAACGCAAAAACCCACATTTCGTGCCCACAAATCGAGAAACAGCTGATTCACGTTGTTCTTGTTATTGTCACTTATACCATGTTCTGACCGACATCGGAAACATGTTTTCGTTGCTAAAACTGGTTTTCGACATAAAACTTGTGTTTTCGTCCATATAAAATATGTTAAACGAAAACCAGTTTTCGCTGAAAACTACTTGAAAACTCATTTTCCACTCATTCCAATCGGTGTCTTCACTAGTTTTTTTCGATTATTTATCGAAGTGGAAGTCATATTTTATCATCTTTAATACGCCATATCGGATTTATTGTTAATTGCCTGGCCAAAGCAAAATAAGAATGAAAGTTAAAGGTTGTAAATGAAAAGAAAATGAAGGAAAAATGGTTTGGTTGTCGGTCAAAACATGGTCCCTGCCAGCCAAAAGTGGTGAAAAATCTGGTGAAACCGCGGGTTTCGTTCACTTCAAAACTGGTGAAAAATCTAGTGAACTTTGTATGGGCGGTGTGCAGATTTTCACCAGTTTCCCCCTGTACGTGTGAGCCTTGCATCACTGTCGCACTCATTCAGATACTTCCTAAGGAAAACATATAGCTGCACTCGTATAGCATTGCCCCTTTCAGCCAGCGCAGGGTTGCATTTTCTTCACAGCGAATTCAAAATAAACTTAGAAACTTTAAATAAAAAATCCAAAAATTTTTGATTTTTATTTTGCAAAATTTATTTTCAAAATGCATTGATTACCTAATATACATAGCTAATCAATATTATGAATAAAAATTGTAATTAACATTAATAAATATATTTTTACATACATATGTGGTAATCGATTTACCTTTCTTTTGATATATATTAACAGTTGCAAACCATTTACACTAGTTCACAAAAAATCTGTTTTGTTACAACTTTGCAAAATTTTACCACTTTTCCTCTGCTTAAATATAGCTGTTTACAAAAGTTGCAAGGTTTTTATGAAAACGTAAAGCGATTTTAACGGTGTTATAATTAAAAGAAAGGTAATCGGTTTACCTT
The DNA here is from genome assembly GCF_001687245.7 of Rhagoletis zephyria. Lineage (NCBI taxonomy): Eukaryota > Metazoa > Arthropoda > Insecta > Diptera > Tephritidae > Rhagoletis > Rhagoletis zephyria. The sequence continues at coordinate 50,758 of NW_016161023.1, forward strand.
TCTTTTGATATATATTAACGGTTGCAAATAATTTATGGTGGTTCAGAAAAATTAAGTTTTCTTACAACTTTGCAAAATTTGACAAGTTGGACCTACACTTTGAAGGTGCTCCTGGCGTTGAAAGTGCTGAGGGCGGAAGGTACTCATGGTGCTCCTGGCGATGAAGGAGCTGAGGGTAGAGGGTACTGGTGGTGCTCCTGGCGATGAAGATACAAGCGTTGAAGGTGCTGATAGTGAATCTGTAAACAAGCAAAAATATCAATTAAAATTTATAAACATATTAAAAGTCTCAATACATACCTTTAGAATGTGACTAAGTCGCTGCTGTTTTGCAATCTAAAAGAAAAAATTACATTATAATTAAATAAATACGTATTCTTACCTTCAAAGTTTTCGTAGTGACATTTCTTCACAGTATGTATACTGTCTTAAAAACTCTGATGTTTCTAACTTGCTCGCTCTAACGCATAGAATTCTTGTTAGAGTACGAATTCTCATCGGGTATGTAGCTCTAACAAAGGCACATTTTTTGACAGTTCGACGAAAAAATTTGTAAGTGTGTTGGTGAGATGACTAAAAAGTTGTGAGTGTGTTTGTAAATCGTTTGAATTTTAGGGGAAAGTAGTGAGCCGTGGCTGGCAGGGGTATTAAATGCAAACACTTGGAAATTGAATTTTGGTTTCACAAATTTGATTTTAAGTACATAGATTGAAAATACATCAACAGGCCATTCACTTTTCCTTAAAAGCACCAAGTAAATGCAGGCAACATGTAAACACAATACAGCTGATATGCACTTTGACACTTTATCCATTTTTACTCGGAGAAAATTTCGGGCTGTTTCGGGCAGGAAGAAGAATACACTTACGATCGAATACGCTCGAATTTTCGCTCTCTATTACCCATTTTGTTGAGTACAGGCATGATTTCTGGGCTATTTTGGGCACACGCGGGATCTCGCATTGCGTACGGGAAAGAAACTACTTAAATATAATTAATCGATTATCGATTCACAACAACAAAGTCATCAGCAGATTTTTGCGAAAAGTTACCTTGCCATACTTATTTACTACTTAACAAGAATTTTAGCAAAATGTTGCTGATTTTGGTTAAATAAATCATTTATTTCAAAGACATTTTTATTTATTATTTTTGTAAATTTCTGGAAACCGATTGAAACCTGTGATTGAAATGGTTTCGGTATCGTTCCTTTTCAGATCTAGATAACGGTTACGGTTTCGGTTTCGGTTTTGAAAAACGAAACGGTTTTAAACGGTTACGGTTTCGGTTTGAGTTTCGGTTTCATTCCTTGATATTTTTCACATCTTTCTCAGGGAGTCTGATGTTTATGAAAACAAAACATAAAAAACAAACAATTAGGCACACATGTATGTTAATAAAAACTATAACAATTGCAATTCGTTGGTATAACAATTTTTATCTGCAAAACATAACTTACATTAAACATCAAAAAAAGAAAATATAACAAAAACACACACTGATTTCAACTCATTTATATTTAAGTGTACTTCTGCTCGTCTGTTCTCCTATTTAACATTATTGCTGTCCTGTATGCGCAGTTTATTTTGTCAACGTCTTCCTTAAAATTCATTGTTTTATCATTTATTTTACTACATGTTAGTATAAGAATTCCTTCGTGTAAAAAGTCTTTCGAAAGCGAAAAAAATTATGTCCAAGAAATTCTAAATTAATTTGTTAATTTATTTGGAAACATATATGGCAATCATTTAATAAGATTTAACGTGCATGGTTTGTTGCATTTGCCTGCATGCGCCAAAGAAATAGGTCCCTTGGATGAATTTTCTGCTTACAGATTCGACAATTACATTTTACTTATTTATTTATTTATTTTTACGTTTTACATTATATTTTACAACAGCTTTTTTCCGCATTGAAGAAAGAAAACATTTAGAAATGAAAAAGGAGACAAGATACGATTCGTTTATCATAAATTGCACAAAGGAAAAGGATTAATTTTGTTTCAGTGAAACGAAAGGCCCTTTAAAAGTCATAAATATTATAACAGTAATCTGGAAAAGATATGCTAGTGGGTTTCAAATAATAGAGAGCTGTTTCAAAGAACTTCTTGAATCGTATCCTAACCTTGGTATATTAGTTGGAAGTAGACTAGGTGTTTAGAAAATTAAAATTGTTCAGGAAGATATTAGATTTAAATATTTTTGCATCCCACTTAAAGAAAAATATCTTCTTATACCAATCCTTCACCGCCTATTTCATGAATTTTGTAATTAGATCTTTACTCTACTACTCCACTAATTACTTTTTTTTGCATGTGGAACGATGAAAACTTTCAAGTATATGATGGAAGATAGCGGCGAAATAATCGAAGCGATTGATGACAACATCAACTCCTACTTAACCCTGATAGGTCAGACTTCAGTAAAATGCATAATGGTCACACTGCGTGAAACTCAGTTCAGCTCCATTAAATTTATTGATCACATGTTATATGTATGAGGTCGAAAATGTCGATAATGATGTTTAACCGGCAAGTAGTGATAATCAGACATTGAACAAGCGGCCCTAAGCCTGTGTAACCAGGGTGCGGACAAAACCGGCTTTAAGCTTCAGGCGCTAAACGGTTAAGTAGTATATCAAGCAACATTGCTGGGCCTTCAACAAGTACTGCTAAAAGTCTTATAAGCAACCTAGAAATAATTTTAAATTCGTACAGCGAAAGCGAAAGCTCGGATGTAAAATCTGGAGTCATTAAAAAACGTGAAATTAACCGCCCTATTCCCACACCACTGACAAAACTCAGCGGCTGACTATTGCCTTTACTACTGCGCCTAATGCTATGCCGCAAATTTATTTTAAGCTGTCGTATGACAATTGTCAGTTTTATTGTTATGACCTACTGAGTAAGTGACATCGGCGAAACAATGTTTATATTGTGGTTTAGGCGCAGTAATTGTGACAATAGTCGTATGATGAATTTTGTCAGTGTTGTGGGAATAGGGCGGTAAAGCTCAATTGAAGGCCTATCTTAAAGAAAAAGGAGCTCATCTGTGTGAAAATCGGCTCGATTGGTGGAAAACTAAACTAAGATTCGGCAAATTGACAGATCTGTCACGCAAATAAGCATAGTTCACTCCGGTACGCATGAACTGGGTTACATCAGGTAACAGGTTTTCCGAAAATAATACTTAATATATTAAAATAAAGCGAAAGTATTCCGTTATAGATACATGTGAACGACATGGTGTAATGAACTGAAGGTGGCGCATTCCCAAAACCGCTACTTTGGTTTTGCCGACTGTGACGTTAATGGCAATACGTAAACAAACTTTTTGGTTAGAAACAAGTAGTATTGCAAACGTATTGTGTACTTTCAAGTGAAAATCGAAGTAATTCGTGCGTTCTAAAGTAAAAAACGTTTTATTTGTAATAAAAACTTTATAAAAATGTCATGTCGTGTGTTGAATTGCAGCAGCCGTAGGGGTAAAGCCCCCAAATGCAGTTTTTTTCACTTTTTTATTATCACTTTTTCGGCACCTGCAATACAAACACAAAAATTCTAAATAGTTAATTAATAAGACTTAATCTTTTGAACACATTTCAAGAGTGGCTGTATATTTTTTGTTAACGTTGTGCTTAATTTGCTATATTCAAAGAAGGCTTGAGAAGTTGGTGAATCGTAAATAAAACACGTTTTCTCACTGCAAATTCGCAACTGTCAACTCATTGTTCTTCGCCATACTCTTTGTTTACCCATTGCCACAAATGTCATTCTGTGGGAATGCGTAATTTTGTATTCTATCGTTCTTGTGTGAACGAAGGTTTTATATTTTGCTTGGATAAATAAATAACAGATCATTTCTTTGATAATGATAAAATTTTTCTGAACAGCCATTCAGTAGTCAACTTGCTCTACTAAACTATCTTTAGTTTATTTTTTTCCACAATTCACACATCTCTACTAATTTTGTTTTAAATAAATACTGTTTATTTTTCGATTTGACGTAAATAGGACATATTCTTAAATTGATGACTTTCAGAACTTTATTCACATCATTGGCTTCAAACCGTTTTAAAGCTACCTGTGAATAATTAACTTTTATTAAAGCCAACCTAAACTTTACTAAAATTCTAAAGTAAATAATAAAATTATGTGCAAGCGCTCCTTCCAGCATATTTCTGGGGTCATATGACCCATTGTGGAGTCTTATTGAGTTTTAATGAGACTGCCTCGATTCTCTAGACATTGCATTGCCCTTTGAAAACTGTGTCAACTTCTATAAATTTAGTTTTAAGAGGATATCACCCGGTTTCTTTTAGCTTACCGGGCCGTTACACATTCAATTTCCCCCTTTCAATTTTCAATACTCTCATACTTTTTCTCTAAAACAGTGTTTGCATTGTTCAACTTTGCGTTCAACTCAACGCAAGTTGCACGAAAAAAAAGTTGAATGGCTAAAAGTTGGCTGGCGACCAACTTTGTTGAAAGCGATTAGTTGAAAGTCCGTTCAACCAAAAGTTGAATGCAAAGTTAAACAATGCAAACACATGTTAATGGCGAATATTTTGGTATTTTTCATATTTTGATATTTTTAGCCATTCAACTCTTTTTTCGTGCAACCCTGAACTGAGTTAAACGCAAAGTTGAACAATGCACACACACTTTAACAAACTCTTATTTATTGCTTGAATGGGCAGCTTGCTTTCAATTTTTCCCTTTCAATTGAGTTTCAATTTTGGCCAGCTTTTCAGCATTGGCATGCAAATTTCGTGAAAATAAAAAAAATACTAAGCTAATGCATGTTAAAATCTTAATTTACAATGGAATTAAAATGGAAAATGTTCTTCAGAAGCTAGTAAGTTACGTTGTTTTCCTAAAGGTGACATGTTGATAATGACATTGCTTCTCAAATTGAATGCAGCAATTTTGATCATTTTTATGTGTGTGAGGAAATTGAGCGGCAAAACTGATTGTGTGTCGTAAGCGTTAAAACTTTCAACGTGGAAATTGACCGAAGTCAAGTTTTAAAAATGTTTTTATAGTCATTACTATAAAATACTACATTTGGTGTGAACATTGGCTTTACCTAAAAGAGTGCGTTTTATGTTATTAAATTTATTTAATCTAACTGAATTTTGTATGTTATAACTAGATAAGGTTTAAGTCTTGTCATAACTCGAATTCACTGAATTGTGGATAATCGTGTTCCAACTGTCTCGCGCGATCTTCTTTTGGCAAGCCGATTTTTTTCCAATTGGGCTAAACATGCTTATTCTTAGCTGATGTGAAAAAATGTTTTTTTGTTGTTAAAAGTGCACTTTAGCGAAAGTAGGCCAAAACTGTTGAAAAAAGGGTACCAATCGACGCGCTTTAATGCGCACAACAATAATCCGAGACCGGAAATTCACATTTTTCATTAAATAAAAAGTTATTCGCTAAAAACACTTGCACTTCTCGCATTATATTTTGATGAATTTGACGCANTTTTCATTAAATAAAAAGTTATTCGCTAAAAACACTTGCACTTCTCGCATTATATTTTGATG
>NW_016161024.1:0-16976 GCF_001687245.7 Rhagoletis zephyria
ACATAAAATTGATGGATGAATAGGCGTCACAAAAAAAGGGAAGTTTTTAATAATTCTAAATGTCTTGCATACTTTTGCGCGATAATTGTACGCAACATTTATTTTCTTATTTTCCTAACATCTACTACGTGTTTTACGGTTACACGTCAGCGTTTTTATTTCGATTTCTATGTCCGCGCGACGGAATTTTTCTCTTTACTAGCGCATCACAAACGTGATCGTTGTATTAAATTGTCTAAATTTTCGTGTTTACAACACAAATAACTAATATTCGTTTATCTAGCAAACGTTCAGGTGCCGTGAGCTATTTTCAATTTGTTTATGACCTTCAAGTGTGGCCATGTGCATGCCAATAAATTTTGTTTACTGGCCCGCAGTCGAGTTATGTATTTGTTCACGATGCCTTATTTGTTTTTTTTTTTTGTAAGAAATTCCCTGCATACCTTAAGGCGAGGCAACTTGTACATGCCAGCAACGGCTTTAATTGCATGAAATTGCTATTCCACTGCTTTAACTGCGTACTGTCTTGCACATTTTTTCTAACTTTAAGAAACTGTTAAAAAACTCCAAGTATACATACATTTTGTAGTTTAACGGCACTGGAATCCCTTTTTTATATCATACCATTTTGAATTTGCAAAGTTCCTGCTGCCATAAAAGCTTTCTGATTTATAGTATGTATTGCTTTTCTGGGGATTTGCTCAATGGCACAATAGAATAAATAGTGAACTATAGCAAATACGAATGCCAATACTCGTTTGCTAGAGACTATCAGAAAATACACTAAACTGATTGTAAATCGTTTACAGCTTTTCAAGAAATGCGCATTTAAGCTTTTGGGTTTTTTCTTTATTTTTTCTTTCTATCACTTTCTACACGCTTTAGTTGCCCTTTTGGCATGCAGCATCCATCCATCCATCCGTATTTGTTGCATTCAAAGTAAGGGATTGTATGCGAAACATTTCGGAAACTTTCGTCGAACTTTACATTTCATTTGCAACGAAAAGGAAACCTGCAACACTTTCAATTTGAATGACAAGCTTTGAAGGTGATATTTGTAGTTAAAAAAGAAATTGTTAAGCAGAAATGCGCCAACATTTCTACACACCAGAAAGCGTCGTGCGTCAAGATTTTTTGAAACAAAAACAAAATCTTTCCCCCTGCGAATCTTCATTTGAGTAACAGCGAAAAATGCATACAATTTTGGGTTTCTAGAATTTTTCTGTTATACATACATTTATGTATATGTGTTTTTTTTATGAACATTTCGATCCCTAACCGCCAAAATACCGTTAGCGACATTTAAAAAAAAAAATTTAATTTTGATGCAGAAATGCATCTAGATGCTCTAGGAATATTTCTGCATCAAAAAGAAAATTTTGAAAAAAATGTCGCTTACGTTATTTTGGCGGTTAGGGCTCGATATGTATTTTCCCAAAGTTTTTCACGCTTTTTGGTTGATTGATTCTGTAAAGGGCCTTCTGAAATAGTTCTCTAACGTTAGAGACTGTGTTGGCGGGGTTCTTTCTACTAATAAACTGTACCATTAACCGAGCCGAAATTTTGCACAGATGTTTGATCCGAAGCGGAAACTGCACCACATTTTACCAAGGTGTAATGTTCGTTTCGGCCAATTTTACAAACTTTTATTTAACTTGCTCTATGTGTATGTATGTATGGAAGTATGTTTGGTAGCGTCAAATTTTGCAATAAATTTTTGACAAACTTCTCGACAAAATATGTTATTAGCAAAATTTTACAAAGCTAGAAATAAATTACTGCAACTGATTGTGTTTCTAACGGAACTTTTTGGAGCCATTTAAATTTTTTGGCAAAGACACTTCTCTTTTTTGTACAATAAAAAAAAAAAAAAAACTGGAGTGACAATTCAGTGAACTACAGATGTCAATTTTGGAAAAAATCGAAGCATCGATACATTGACTATTTATACATCGAGTGGAAAAATTTCGATGCATCGAAGCAAAACATCAATATTTTCGATGCATTGATGTTTTCCTACATCCATATAAAAATGGATTCTGTTCATGCGTTATGTGGAAAAAAATGCTATACACCCTTGACAAAAAAAAAAAAATTAAAAATCACCGGAATTTTGTAGACTTTACCCTTATAATGAATTTTTTTTTGGTGTTTCTATTTCTTGAATTTTTCCAAGTTCTGTATGAGATTGAAAAAATTGATCCTGCTGGCTTTTGCTGTATAAAAAAATATAAAAAATTGGTATGGAAAATAAAGATAAAGAAAATCGTCAAAACGTTAGGATATTCTGATTCTTTGAAAACCTTTTTTTTTAATCAATTCTACCTTTCCATAGTGCAAACGCAAAACTTATCAGTAAACAGCATTTTTTACGTTTCCATATTTTATGTATGTATATTTAAATACATCATAGCTTGAGTAATTAGTTACCGACACGACCTGAAGCACCAACATTTTGTCGAGTATCGCTCTCACGAGGATAATATGGAAATTATTTAATTGGAGTACAGGCAGTTCGTATAATATGTATGAGCGTACTAAATATGTGTAAATGTTAACATACATAAATTTGCAGATATTTATATGTGCATATACGTATCGTCGATGTTTTTGCAAAACCGCCCGTCGACCAGTTGCAAACCCGCCTAAATCGCCGTTGTGGCAAAATTTGAGATTTGGTAACCCTGAACTCCAGGCATCGAGATTTATGCATAAAAATCGTCAAATCGTTATTACAAAAACAGATTTGTAAAGTAATAGCTAGACAAAATACCACCTATCAAGGCATTGCCTTCAAAGAATAAACGGTTTTTTCGCTGCAATTGGTCGATGGGCGGTTTTGCAAAAACATCGACGATATGTATGTATGTATGCATGTACGTAAATACATACATAAATAAATGCGTATTGCCTTTGGTAAAGCCTATCGTGGCGCGTACTTATGTAATTATCCACTTTGACCCAAGGCTTGAATAATCTATTACACCGACAAGTGAAGTGTGAAATTAATGATCTGGTTGTGAATGGTGGATGAATTCATAAGGGTAGGGTGTAAGGCTCAGGCGCTCAACCTTAGTACATATATAAACATACAGTGGTCGAAATAATAATAGCCACAGCACGTTTTTTTACACAAGTTTTAACATATTATTTTTGTTGTTATTTAATTTTGGTTATTTTTTTTATAAAAATATAGTTCATTCTCTAACAAAACCCGTGTAAATCCATGTTTCAAACTTTGTGCAATATTAAAAAAAAATTCAACAAACTTTCGTAAAAATGTCTAACTTTTTTAATTAGATTTCCTAGAAAGATTCTGAGTATGCAGTTTTGTAGCCCATTGAATTCTAGTAGAACCAAGTTAAAGTTTCAAATGGCTAACAATTACGGTTGATTTTTTAATTTTTTATTTTTTTTTGTCCAAGAGTATTGCACAAAGTTGTAAACAGGTTTTATTAAAGAATTAACTATATATATATACAATAAAATAATAGTAAAAATAATATGTTAAAACTTGTCAAAATGTGGTGCGGCTATAATTATTTCGAACACTGTATGTATGTATGTATGTATGTATATAGCAGTTTTTACACATGTGCTTCTAATACTTCGAGTATTCTGTTGTATACGCACTGAAGTGCCAAGTTCATTTACATCATAATTAATAATTTAATTAATTAACATGCTGTTGAATTATGTCACGAGACAAGTATTTGGGTGAACCATTAGGTGTAATAGCGGATCATATTGTCATAGTGTTACAATTTTTATGAATATTAAAAATATATATATTTTTTTTGTTTTTGTTATTCACCTAAAAAGCTTTTTAACCGTCGCATTATGAGATTATGATTTGTTGAAGCACCTTGTGAGTCACCTATTTTTTACTATTAAATATTGTTTTTTTTTTTAGAGCTGTAGAGCTTTAAATTGAAATAAAGTAATGTGGTTACATAATTGAAAGCTGAAAATTGTATACCAATGGAGTTTGAATATAATTTAGGCCATGCGAGCGCATTCTGCAAATAACATTCCCAAGCATTTTTTTCAAGATATGACGATTATATCTTGGCAATGGTTTGCACAATATTGTCCGACGACTTTACGTTAACCCAGAAAAAATATTATATGTACATAGGGCCGCAATATCAACGCTATTGCTTATAGACGCCGGCTAGCTCTTTCCAACAAATTAAAAAAAAAAAAAATTATAATACTCGATCTTACTTGTTCACTGTAAACATTTCGCTATCTCACCTCTCGACGATTTCCTAGAAACCGCACAGAACTTCATCACCGCGCGAGCAATTTCAAACCTTATTTGTGGATAGTAAATTTAGTGGTTAAGCGACATTGAAATATTGTTGTTTTTGTTGTGCTGTTGATTCGTGTATTTGTAGTTTATTATTTTATTTTTTTTTTGTTGTCTTAGAACTCCGGCTCACGAGCCAGTACTTTACGGGCATCTCTGACATAGAGGTTTAAAAAAAACGCTAATTGACTAGCCGATTTCGAGAAATAACTCGATCACTAAATGTTGCTGCAATAAGTCGAGTTTTATGACATGTTGTAGCGCAGAGCGGAAGAGCGCCATATAATGTATGGCAACAAGTACCTATCAATTTTAATCCGATTTTACTGTAATTTGTTATCTGTGGTATTTTTTGCTAAGGAATGAAGAAATATGAAAACTCGCATAGATTTTCAAACTGCCACGCCCACTACATTAAGGGGAGAAAGTGGCGAATTTTATTCGATTTTAAGAAAACTCGGTTTGTATCTTAGTTTTAAGCAGAAAACCTCAAATCTAAAATATGGTCAAAATCGGCCCACTGAAGCGCCCACCAGTCATAAAAAATGCATTTTTAACCCTTAAATGTGCGTTGTTGTAATATGCAGCAAACTGAAAACTCGCTTTTGCAACCACTTAGTTTAGCTTTCTTATTTTTGGTTAGAACATATTGTAAGTACAAAACATTAAGAACATATAATATAACATTTGGGAACATTTATCCTTTCTTCTGTTATTATTTTAGCAAAGTGAAATGGTATCAATATGGCCTGCGAGGAAATTCGCAATTCCATACCATGTTTTGTAATTTTTAATTCCTAGGCAAAGGCAATACATGACAAATTTCAGTAAAATCTGATCTCAAATACTTTTTGCCATAGCTTATATGCCAATGTAAAGCGTCCAGCCTATGAATGATAAGATAGGGATAACTGGTTCTAGCAGTTGGAACTCGTTTTAATAATTTTTGTTTAATGAACGTTATAATGCCAATAACTTCCTACGGAGAAGTACAGTACTAACTCGTTATTCCGGACACATATAGTTTGGGCTTTGCGCGGATTACTGGATTTGTCCGAAATTTAGAAAGCTGGCTAATTAATGAAATAATTATATATATTTATGAAAAATTCTTACTAGATCATTTTTCATGCAATTGCTTTTTAAAATGTTCAACTGCATATCTTATTGACTTCCCAGAGTCAAGAAAATCTAAAATTTTACATTTCTCGGTAATATGTATTATTTTATGTTGCTTTGTTGTCGCTGGTATTCTTCTTTTTTAGTTTTAGTATGCAGAATAATATTAAATGTAACCATAATTCTGGACACAAATTTAATGAACAGAATGGCATTGCGAAAGCAATAATGTACATATCGACGGCTGAGTGGAAGATCGACCTATCTCGGCAGCCGGTTCAAAATCGCCATATCTCCGAAAAGTTTTCAAGAACGCCCTATTTCAAAATTTGTTTGAAGAAGGCCCTATCTCAGAATTTGATTCAAAAACGACCTATCTCAGCTGCCGCTTCAAAAATGCCCTATATCAATATATTGTCAGTTCAGATAGCGCATTTTTGAAACAAGTTTTGATATGGGGCGTTTTTCAATCAAATTCTAAGATATGGCGTTCTTCAACCAAATTCTGAAGTAGGGCCTTCTTAGTCGATATGTAATCTAATTCTCCCAAAAGGCCCACGTTAACTTAAAGAAGTTCCTCCTCACCAACACAGATACACAGGACTCTGCTATGCCTCGAAATTTCTTTCCTCCTCGTTGTTTTTTGTGCAATTTTTGTACAATATTATCGCCTGTCAATTTTCCGCTCACGTTCTATTTGCTGATGTCGCACAAACACTTAACAATTTTTCATCCTCTATAACCCCATCCTATTTTTGTTTCATCCTCTGTTTTAACATTTAAATATCCGTGGCGTGTCGATAAATTCATATGTGTGCGTGTATTTGTTTTTTTTTTTTTTTTGTTTATACAACGCAGGTTATGGCTTCTGCTCTGCATCATGCAGCCGTTTTCATCGATAGTTGTAGTTGTTGTTATTTTTGCTGTAGCTTGGTAACTGCTGTTAACAGCACTACCATTGCTAGCGTTGTTGACGCCATTGCGCGCGTTGTACGGCACTCAAATGCACAAGGCAATTGTCAACGTAATTGCCAAACGGTGCAAACGTCATTTGGAGTACACCAACCAAGTCGCAATGCATAAGTATGTCTACATGCATATATATGTTTGAGTACTTGTGGCATTTGGTTGCTTGGTATCTTTCGTTTGTGAGGCAGCGCGAACCACCACCCGCCAGCCGCCAACCGCCAGCCGCTAACCGTCAGCTGCAGTGTGCATCCCACCTCCTATTCGGCGTTTTGATGCTTTTACTGCTTTAGTGCTGGCATTATATTTGTTGTTGTGATGCTGCTTTTGCTTTTGTTATTGCCTTTGTGGTTGGCTGCCATTGTTACTGGCTTTGACGTTGACTCCTGCCACGTTGTTGATGCCATTATTGTCGTAGCTTTCAAGTGGTTGCATGCGTTGATGTTGACATGCATTTTGTTGTTGTTGTACATACATACATATGCAGTTGTTTGCTGCTGGCAGTGCATTGTGTTGAACTTTTTTTTTAAACTAAGTTATATACATACATATCATGTACCTTTAGCTTTTGTAAGTATGTATGCATTTGTTTGCCAACATTGTATTCGCAATGACATTGCCTCAGTTCGCATCCTGCATTCCTGCTGATATTGCTCTCGCTCGCTGTCAACGCCACTTCCAATTGCTGCTGACATCACTGGCATCTTTCGCGCAGTATTCATTAAAGGGCTTGTAATTTTTATGTTCTCACTCACCCTGCAAGCCTTGTAGGTGGCAATGTTCACGCTCGTGTCTTTTATTGACTTGCATACAAACGTGAATTTTTTATAGCTACTCCATTTTTATTAGCGGCACGCGGAATAAAACAAGTCCAATATGTTTTTTTTTCAACAAATTTAACTGAGACTTGCATTGCCGGACTAGTCTGGGAGTAGTTGGAGGGCTCGTCAGTGCCTTGAGCTCAGCATTCTCGACTACGTGGTATATGGGGCCGATGATTGCAAATACCTCGGTTTGAAGCACTCTGTCTGTTTAGGAGCGATCACTTAAAGATTTGACAATGTTTTAAGCCCGGGAACTCCACATTGGAGTATCTTCTCAGGAGCGCAATGGTTACGTACCATCCTGTGGCACTTAGATGTATGTTACCAGAAATTTCCGTCTCGCGAAACGTAGATGCAAGGTATGAGGTTAAGTGTGGCAGAGAATCAAAAGCAGTGCAAGGCTTCGTAGAACAGGGTCCAGTACAGCACAGGGCGGCTAATCTTTTGCAGTGTGGCAAGCAAATTTCTGCTTCATCATATCACTGCTGCAAAACTGATAATGGGTCTGTTCATAGAGATGTACGAAGTTGATCCAGAGGATATCCGTTGGTGAAAGACCCCACGCTTTCTTAAAGACCTTTTTACACTGTAAAAATTCCTCTCAGGCTTTGTAGATCTTATGCTCAACATCGTAATTACGATCGGATACCTAACTTCGGAAGAAATCTTGATTATGACTCCTGAACAGTAAATTAAACCATCAAAACTTTTCCTTCTAAAGAAAGAGAACAGCACTAGTTTTAGCTAGGTGAGCAGGAAGCCCTCTCATTACACCAAGTGAGGAACGGAGAGAATTGACCTCCTTCTTAATGATTCGCTGCGCAAGCAGTGAACGGATCCATTAGCTAGCTCTGCCACTATTTCGTGGCTTAGTGCCGAGCTACAAATGCTAAAGAAAAACTCGCACATAGTACCAAAAAAATCGCTAATAGACATTTTATTTTATTATCAATGCTACAAAAGAAAAAAAAAAAGAAAAAAATAGACGAATTTTTTTTGTTAAAATAATATAAGTCAGAAGGAAATTATGTCCCAGTGGTTGCTAATGATATCTTCGACCATTTTTCATTATGCCCTTTTGATTTCAAAATCAAGAATTCTATACCATTTCTACGAAAAATTGTTTTTTCCCATATAAAATACATGGAAAACTTTGAGCGCTTTTAGCGACCTCTAAATATTTATTTTTTTTTTTTTATTCAAAGTAAGAAAACAGGAGTATGATTTTTTCGGTATACATGTGAGAGCATTAAAATTGTGGCTTTACTTTTTTTGGCGATACGAATTAGCGAGGAATGGTGAGACTATCAAATCCTTCCGGGAGAAGGGCACGACAGGTATTTAAATGGCCGTCTTTATTAAATTTGTTAAAAATCGTGTCACTCTGGTGGTCAGTCAATGCTGGTATAGGAAGGTACGCTCTTGTTGCTCTTTAATTGGCTTACACGCCATGGGACAAGAGGTGGGTACAAAGGCCCATTACCGTAGTTGCAAGAACATAAAATAAAATTATGTGTCATACCTTTTTTACCACTATCCGGATTTATACTAAAAAATTCAAAAATTATTTTCATAGTATTGTGTTAGCTAAAAACTTAACAGATACATAGCTAATGGAAAAAGGTTATCAAACTGAGAAATAACTTACCAAATTCGATACATAAATACACTGACACTGCGTACTTCAACGAAATATGCTTTTCTCAACATATGATTTGGTTGTAATTACCAATTCATATGTTGAGAGAAATATATTTGGCGCACTTTTTCCTGAGCGTAAAAATATTACCACTTTTGGTAAAAAATTCGTAAATTCGCTTCAATGCCAACAAGGCGATATTTTTTTTATAGAAAATAAAACGCCACTAATTCCTCTGCGAAAGAGCAAAAACCGTCGTAAGATTATTTCATACGCTCACAATTTTCTACTACATCACTTCATCGCACTAATTCCACATGACCAATTTCATTCCATTAGCGGCTTCTGTGTTGCAAACTTTTAAGTAATAATCACTTAATGTTAACGAATTTCGCACAACAACTCCGACAAATCCTTATGCGATTGCTGCTGACATTCTTGCCAATAGCTCTTGTTGTTGTCTCATCATCTTTTTTCTTATTGTACATTAGATTGTTGGTGCTCTTGTCTGCCTACAGCTGTCGTACATTGTCAATACTTATGTTGTACGTTTCTATGTGTACATATCGCTCTTCAGTTTTATGAAGACATCTTGAATTGTCTGTCCCATTCATTCAACTACAATGCATGCTTGCCTTTTGTGCTTACGTGCGAATAAATAAGTTTATGTACGAGTATTTGCAGATTGATGTTTACACTTGTACTCATCCTTTAGGCAGCAGTTTTCTGCTTGAAGGAAATTTCCAAAAAACTGCATTATATTTATAAATACATATTTACATACATGTGTGCATAGGTGCGAATAAACATTTGCATGCATATCCTTGCGAAGAGAAAGTGATATACATTCATTTACTTACTTATATATGTAGGTAGTGGTAGTGAGAGCAGGGAGGTTGAAAGTATGTTTTAATGTGTGTATGTATATACATACATACATACGTAATTATGCACAGCAGTCTCGTGTGCATTTGTAATTAAAATGCAAATAAGTAAGCGTCCAGGCAAATTGAATTTTCTTTACTATCTTTGCTCACTCGAGTTAATCGCAACGCGAAAGATGAGAAAATTCCGAATGCGCAAGAAAAGCGCAAAACTATTCACTTTTTGTAAATGCGAATTTCAAAATGGTCAAATTTTCCTTTTGAATGATATAATGTTAATCATAATTATACGATACATATATGGGATCTAGATTCTATGAAATGAACTATTGAAAATAACTTCATTATACCGCTTTAACCACTTACATAATAATGAACACCTTCGACTTCTTCAAACATTTTTTCTGTAGAAGTACGTAACATTTTTGGCTATTTAAGTAAACAGAGAAACTTTGCTTCAAATTTCTTTTTATATACAGAAACCATTTTATGAAAAAATTGTACGCTCTGAAAATTTTTAACTACACTAGCTGTATGTAATAAATTTTTTTGGTAACTGCATTTTTGAAATGACAAAAAAAAACACGCCGAAAAAACTAAACTTAACTTTGAGTCGTAGATAATGAATCTGTATTCTATTTTTCAAGATAAGTTCACTTTTTCCAAGATTCATTTTTATGAAAAGGATTAATTTAATTTGTCCTTTGACAAAAAAAAAAAAAAATCAGCTGCTAAAGAAGAAAATCTCCGAATAAATAAAAAAAGTTATAACAGCTATTTCCCTGCTGAAAGTCTAGAAAAAAGAAATCTGATGAGGAGAGATGTGGTGATCTCCAAAAATCTCATTATTACGATTCCGTTTGAAAAGATTTTTAAATATTTTTATGCAGGTTTTTTTAAGCCTAATCTGTTTTGTCATCTGAGGAGACTTTTTTCAAAAAGTTCTTTAAGAAACTATTTTTCTTTTTTCAAATCAGTCCAGCTCACGTAAATCTTAATATTTTTCCGAAATATTTTGTTGGACATCTTAAAATATAATAGATTTTGTAATCACGGCGGAAAAACTGCAACTTTTTTTTAGTGATGCGGTCTAATGTACATACATACTTACATATATAGTGATCGAATAAAACATAGCCGGACCAAGTTTGGACAACTTTAAAAATATTATTTTATTATTAATTAATTATGGTTATTTTTTTTTTTAAATATAGTTCATTCTTAAACAAAATCCGTGTAAATCCAAGTTTAAAGCTTTGTGCAATATTTGAAAAAACTTAAACAAGCTTTCGTAAAAATGTCAAACTTTTTTAATTGGATTTCCTTGAAAGATTCTGAGTATGCAGTTTTATAATAACACACTTTTTTCATCCCATTTGTTTCCATATAATGAATCACTTCTTCGACAAAAAAAATTCTTAAATATCAATTTTTAGCCATTTGAAACTTGCACTTTATTCTAATACAATAGGCTACAAAACAGAATACACAGAATCTTTCTAGGAAATCTAATTAAAAAACCCGAAATTTTTACGAAAGATTGTTAAATTATTTTCTAAATATTGGACTAAGTTTGAAACTTGGATTTGCCGATTTTCCCGGGTTTTGTTAACGAATGAACTATATATTTATACAAAAAAAAATACTCAAAATTAAATAACAACAAAATAAAATATTTTAAAACTTATTAAAATGTGGTGCGGCTATAATTTTTTCGACCTTTGTATGTCGGGTATATTAAGTTTTTTTACTCGATTTGTATTTGCATATCATAAAAGAACAAGTTTACATACTTATTTAATTAATGACAAAAATTCATGCTAAAATATAATAGCATTAATATTTGTTCTCTTTGGCTCAACAAATTTTAAAAACGCTTATGTTTTTTTTTTTTAATTCCAGGTGAGAACTGATTCTACTATACATACTAATGCTGATATCACTATGTAAGTACTATGATTATGAACAGGACCAATGGAAAAAAGTGGAATCATTTGTTTCACCTACGCCTTTTCGACGATGTCCGTATTTTTTCGATAATAATAGCGAAATCCCCCATTTAATTGGGCATCAAATTGAATTTTTGTTTGTTTAATTATTTATTATTATTTAAAGGCTTATATGAAAAAAATAATTCGTAGTCTTAACGAGATGCAGGAAAAAAGAGAAAGGAAAGACGCAAAGTGCTACTAAGGAGGAGATGAAATCAAATTTCTCCAGGCTTAATCTTAGCAGAAAAACGGCCTCAATCTTCTCCATAGGTAGTTGAGTCCATTTGAATATGGATTTTGGGGGTGCTGGGCTATCCAGAGAAGTTAAATCACATGACCTCGGTAACCCAAATCATCCCATCGGTTATATCTTATGCGTTGTTGGCTGACCATTAGGGTGGTCCAGAATAAGTAAAGTCGGAATTTTAAGGCTCTCTCTCCCCTAGGATTGTTCTATATCGAAAAATAATGTACCCATATTTTTAATTTTGAAATCAAAAAATATTTAGAGGTCCCTCAAAGCGCTCAAAGTTTTCAATGTATTTTATATGAAAATAAAAAACACTTCGTGAAAATGGTATGGAATTCTTGAAAATTAATACTTTCGATCTGAACTCTGGTTCTCTCCCAATTGTTTATTTAACCATTTTTTAATACTAAAGAGTTTTTATTTATTCCCCCATTGCATTTTCTAGGGGTTTTGGCGGACCTATAAAATATAGTTACTATGAAAAAATGGTAAAAAAAATTATTGGGTATTATTACTTGGAATCTCCTGAAGAGAAACAGAGTTTCCGGTCGAAAAATATTGATTTTCAAGAATTCTTACCATTTCTACGAAAAGTGTTTTTTCCCATATAAAATACATGAAAACTTTTCCCGAGTTCTGAGTGGGGGTGTGTATGCTACTGTTATAATTTAAACCGGGCTTTAAGTGAAAACTTATGAATTTCCAAGAAATATAGTGTGTAGAATAATTTTCAAATAAAAAAAAAAATGTTTTGGTATTTTTTTCTACTTCCTAATTTGGTGTTATCAAACAATTCTCAGAACACTTTACTATATTAGTCCAAATATGCCACCCTGTGTCGCAATTGTGCTATAAATCTTAATGCTGTGCCAACGAAAACTAATTTCCAAGTCAAATGTGGCAAGCAGACAGACATACACTCCTACATATGTCACCAAAAAATAAATCACAATTTATAGTCGAACACAACATTTGATGGCGGCAACACGCTACAATTTAAAATGTTCAAAAAAAATACACAAATGAAATAAAGGTCAACCGCTTGTTAAAACCAACCGGAAAATTTTTTGTTTGCTCTACACTTTGCAATATTTGTGTGCAGCAGTCAAAAGGACAAATAGGGCTCTGACGCCTAAAATGCTGCTCTAAATCTTGTACATATACATATGTACATATCCATGTCGGTAATTTGTATTGCAAACGCCTGCAGGCAGAGCTCGTTAAGCAAACGAATTGGCATTTTGTGGTCGTGGCGCACTGACACAAACCGAAATTTTGAATGCGTCTAAGCCAGTCAAGGACAAGTTTGAGAGTAACACATGCAGCGAAATACATTGGAAGGGTGAAAGAGACTTTGTCCATAATGAAGATACCAAATGTTTGATTGTTTGTTCAAAGTGAATAATGAGCAGCGTAAAGCCCGAAGAAACAGCAGCAGCAGTGCCAAGGCTGGGTGAATGAGTGTTGTAGGGCTTTGTGTCTCTTCGTGGAACAACTCTAAGAAAGCCCGTAAGCCGCAGTGCAACTGCAATGAACGTGACTTGTAATTTAAACACGTAAGTATGACTCGTATGATTCGTACGTGCAAAGCAGTAGACTGACAATGCAAGTAGCAATAATTTCTATATACGTAATACAGGCGCCTGAAATGTCCTTTTGTGGCTTTAATGGATTAGCTTGGTAGCCAATACAAAGTTTTGAAATGCTTTGCGCTCTATTCTCCTCACTCCGTAGATAAAAACACAAAACAAAGAGAAAAAAAAACATATTTTATAGATTATGTTTAAAGGTACTAAATATACAATACATACATACAATGTAGTATGTGCAAGCATAAGCATTTTCTTCTAGTCTAATTTTTTGTGCACTTACCAGCGTTTATTTACTACGTTCAGGTCACCAATCGATCATGCTTTTATAAAACCGTCATTTACCCACTAAGTCGGCACTTGACATATTTTTCATAATTGGCCTGTCATCCATTTTGTTTACTTAGGTAACGTTTTATTTTTCTTCTTCCTAGTTAAAGAGTAAACATGTACTTATGTATTCTAATTTAATTGTCGAAATGTTTTGCAGTCTCATCACGCTTCAGTGTGCAAACACTCATGGAAAAACTTTCTCTGTTGACTGAGCATTAGCTTGAATGTTACTCATACGCACCGGGCGCCTCACAATAGTGTCACGTATTTTTCGGCTTGCTGTTGGCGCCGCAAGCTAGAGATGGGCGCGGGATATCGGGGCTATCAGGGGCCGTCATATTCAGTTGTTTAGCTAAAACACTGAAAAAAAAGTTTAGAAGTTTGGTACTTGCACAATATTATACTAAAATTAAATGGGCAATAAATCTGCATACCCGAATTTTTTCAAGAAATTCATTTTAAAATTTTGGGATTTTTTTCTACTATTTTTTCTAATTTGATAAGCTTTAATAAATCTTTAAACTTCGAGTTGCTCAATTTTCGTGTTGGTATAAATTATAGTTTTGTAAAAAAAAAAAATAAAAGTAAAAAAAAGAATAAATGTTCGAGACTTTTTAGAAGTAGTGTCCCTAATTATGTGAGTAACACTGTATGTTTTTTCGGCATGCTTCCTCAACAACTGCTGCGCCCGATGGATACGTGTTCGACTTCCAACTTGTTGGTAACGGGTTCAAACCCTGCGACACGGAAGCTGCTTTTATTTAAAAATTTTAATTTAATATTAGCTGAATGTTTCTCAAAATAAAATGAGCGAAACGAAAATATTGTGGGTGTTCACACTTACCTGGTTCAACTGTGAAATTTACAGGTGGGTTATAAATCGATTGTTATTATATAGTTTGCTGACTCTGGGTTTTCCGACGAAGCAAATTTTTCCTGCTTCAACTTGTAGAGTAGAGACTGGTTATTTATTTTGTTTGATCAAAGAAGCAAATCGGAATTAAAAACGACTCATTACTGGTAAATTTTATTAGCAATTTTTTTATTTATATAACTAAATTTCGGAAAAATTGCCAGCTATGAGTTGTCAATGTTTGACCATGGAGATGTTTTTTTTTGATTTCTTTATACTGTGCTGAGTCTTAAACAACATTAAACTGTTGACTTATCAAATAAAACCATACAAAACGTTTTGACTGACCCGGTGTGCTTCAAACTCGCATTTCTATTTCCAGGCTTCTCTTTGTTACTATAATATAACCAGAGTGAATATCCCTTACATTCGCCGAAGAGAATCACATTTCAAGATACATGATACCATGAATTTGCTGATGCTCGTCACACTAGACATTCCTTTCGCTTGCGCACTGGATTTCTACATTTGATATTGTCGTAAGCATTAAAGCGCTCTCCAGAAAGGTCTGACTGCTTTTACCTACATAAATAGTGCTTGGAGGGTGCTGTGTCTGGTAAATGAGGCCCTCAAAGTAGTTTTTTACTGGTAAAGCTTAGTATCGACCTCTAAAGAAAAGTAAAAACTCCATGTAAAAAAAACACGCTGAAGAAATGGCGAAGAATTTTTCTTGTATCAAATTTCATTACAGCAGTGCGGAGTTCTTATGCTATGCTTTCTAGTACGGTCTTCTAAAGTGTTTTGTGAAGCATAAAGTACAAGGCAATCCATGTTTGCAACAGAAACATATTCCTGACGCAAAAGGCAAAATGACAGGCTGTGAAATATCAGATGTCAAAAGTCCTTGAATAGTTACTACTAAATATTCACACAAACAAAATGATGGCAATTTTTTTCTTTAACCTTTCCTTAGGAGCTGGACCATAAGCTTCAAGCAAAATGTCTGGGCGGAAAATGCATTAATTGTCGTCGCCGATGATATCAGATGGTTTCAGCAAGTCGTCATATACTAACATTTTCACATCCCGGCTAATTCATGCTTTTGAGTGAAGGATTTTAAAATTATGTACGTAATTTTCGATTGCCGCATAAAATGCAACCTTTTCAAGTTAAGTAAAGTAACTTTAAAAAACATGTACTAAACGTTTGCCTTTGCTTTAAGTGGTATCCTGCCTCCAGAGGTTGTAGGATCTAATTCTTAACATTTCTAAGGATACACAGCTGAAAGCAGCGGGACTTCGAGTAGGCACTCGACAGTTTCGTGGCGCTCCAGCTACTTGCCGAAAACTTCGAAGCGCATTTTCTACACTTTTAATTTTTACCGCTTCGTTTAACTAGTGGTTGTGATGACAACAAATTCAAACATCGTATTGAAATGGTTGAAAGCTTGTTCTCTTCAGTATTAAATTGCCTTCTGTTTTTTTTTTTTGGTATTATGAACAAAACATTTTACACGATTTCTACAGCAAATTGAAGTCAATTTTTTCTGGCGGGAATTTCATATTTCATTATAAAAAAGTTATTCCGTACTCTAAAAATTTGAACAAAAACACCATAAAAAGTGGGTGAGCTCAGTCCGTTTTCCTATTAAAAAAATAAAAAATAAATAAATAAATAAAAAATACCGAAAAACTACTCAATTGCGGCCTCCTAAAACAGAGCGCCCCATTGAAACGAAGTTTAACACCCAAAATACAACTTAAGATTTACCTCAAAGGGATCTAATTACGCTGCATTATCCTATAGACATTTAACAATCATACCAAAATTTGTACTAATGAGACTCGTGTATGTTAGCTTGTTACCTCAAGATACACTCCCCTGAGGCCAAAATCGCGGTAAACGCCTTTGCAAAAAAAAAAAAATATATATGCCAACAATAAGTTGCTAGAGCACTTTAAAGGCTCAAAATTGACCCCAAAATAAGGCAATGTTTACCGTTGTTTTTACGACAGAAACCGAATTGGTTATTTACAAAAATGAATCTGTCGACAGGTTTGAATTTTATCTTTGAAACGCCACACTTTTCTTTGAAATCGCTTAATTAGTTCTCGTGCAATAAGCGTTTTTGTGAAGCTCTAAAAATTACAACTACAACATTTGAACATAGCCCCCATACCTTAAGGTAAGACGTATTCTACGTCAAAAACATCTGG
>NW_016161024.1:18038-52510 GCF_001687245.7 Rhagoletis zephyria
GGAACAGTCCAGCGCCTTCGTCTTGGCCTGCAGGCTGTATCGGAGATACAGCCGCTAAATTTAAACGTAGAATACGTGGAATGGTTAAGAGCATATCCAAGTAAAAAACAAAAGCACACACCTGGACCTTTCAGCTGGATAATGATCCCAATCATAGCGCAGCGTCAATAAAACATACACTGAAAGGAAATATTGTAGCGCCACAAATGCTGAATGCGGTCCAAACCTTCTAGGAACTTCAAGAGAAAAAATGTTCGAAAATAAAAAGTTGCAACATATTCAAGTATTTATGTACAGTGTAAAAAAAAATGATTTAAATAGTCGACCCCTCAAATGTATAAAACACTTATGCAAAATCAGCAAAAAAAAGCATGTGATTACTCTTATAAAGGAACTGTGTTATATGTCTGATAGAATCTTTTCCCCAACGATTTTAATGGCAACCCCAGCTGTATAAGTAAATTCAATGAAATTGGTAATTCTTTATGTAGTACATTCTCATATTTCACTAGACTACATATTTGTTTTGCTGTACTTTATCAATTTTAATTACTTTGCACGTCAATTAATTATGGAATTAATTTTTCCCCTCTCACTGCTCACTTTCATACACTTATGCGTAGATGTGCTTGCATAGGCATGAAGTAGTATCCATTTTACGTTGCTTGGCTTCAAATTGCTTACTTCGAGTGAAGAGCTACACAACTGGCTGATGACTTGCCTGGTTGCCTACCCTATTGTGGGGGGTGATTGAATCAAATACATACATATTTATGTGCATACCCAGTGGGAATTAGGAGCNTAGGAATTTAGAATGTACATTTGGTATCAGACATACTTCTGAGCCGCTTTACAAAGTAAGTTACGTGTAATGCAGAGAAGTCGCTCGGAGTAGTTCGGCGCTTGGAGATAACTTCGGCTGCACGTTACTTTGCAACTGACAACGTAATGTGTCGTTGGAGGTGCTCATTTTGTGCTTTACTAGTAGATGACATTGGCCATGATGACAATTTTGGTACTAAAAACTGAAAGAAAACATGGCTTACCTCGTAAGGTGCTTACCTATTTTCCCAGTGGGTACATACATATTTACATACATACTACTCCACTGTATTTATGTTATGTATGCATATACATATCTCTGTGCAGGCGTCGATTACTCGTATTCATACATACATATTACTTTGTCTTCTCTTCATTCCACTGCCATAATGAAGCATACTGAAGTGAATTTTGTTTACGAACTGTCCTCATAAATTTTGGCGTTCTTCACAATGTTGTCATTCTTTTTATTATCATCATTACAGTCGATATTATCGAGCCATAAAATTACGTTAATTTATGTTAAGCTGTATTTCCCTTGTAATTATTACTTAATTTATCCATAAATCGAGGTTGCTTTGTTCACACGAATTCAAATGAAACTTCATTGTTCAGAGCTATGTAGCAGATGTACATAGATGAATTGAAATGGCATGTCTGTTTATGCCTGTTTTGACAACCCCACAACCTTAAAATTTAACTCATCTACATATTCAAAGAAATTTTTTTAACCGTTTTTGATATGGCCATTTGTGACTAGGTGGCGCTGCACAGTGGTTTAAAACTGGAATTAACTATTCATAATTGACCGGAGCTTTAAAGTTTCAAATACCTTTTTCAACCAATTTGATAGTTGAGTCCGATTTATGCATTTTTATTCGATTGTATAAACATTTTAGTGCAAAGTGCAAAAAGTAGCAATTTTGAAGAAAATCGGTTCTCCTGTTCCAGTTAATAAAGTTTACATAATAAAATCCAGTTAAAACAATTGTAGAGTGCCCCCAAAACGAAAAAAAAATAACAAGAAAACCTGAAACGTTATACAATTTTTTTTACCAAATTAAACATTTTTTTAGTTTATAGAAAAATTTTAGGTATGCAGTTTTATAGATCATTAAATTATAGTAAAATAAAGTGGGAGTTGCAAGTTACTGAGAGTTCGCGTTGATTTTTAATAATTTTTTTCCTAACATTTCAAGGACATCTGCATGGGAAATGGAAAATAAAAGCATTCTCTCCGTCTCGTGTAGTTTATATTCTTATTACATACTAGTAAATACCTTACCTTATGCTTATTTTTGTGCTGTTTGATACCCGTATTGTAATATTTCATTTATCTATCAAACAGGTGGCAACCCTCTTCAAAATATTTACAGCAGTGAACTTTCCTAAGCCTCTCCAGTTGGATTCTTATTGCAATATTCAACTTATCTTATCAAATAAATTATGTTAAAAATCAGACAGGTGGCAACCTTCAGCAAAAACATTTTCAGCTGTGAGCCTTCTTAAACCTCTTTCTTTTGACAGCAATATTGGAATATTTACTTTATCTTATGAATATACTTCAACTGCAATTTTCAAACAGTTGGCAACTCTCTAATTTTTTCTTTCTATGTTCTAAGTTAGACGTGTAGCAATACATCGGGGAAAACTGCATTGAATTCCATTTATTACTTTTCGAGTGATGCGCGTACAAACATACATACAGACAGACAGACAGACAGACAAAAATTCTAAAAATTTTTTATTTGGCGTTTATTGCTCTAATAAATACCCCCATATTAAATTTTCTTTAAAATCTATAATGTACAGACATTGGCCTGTTACAATTTTATTATATGTATAGATGTATTATTAATAATCAACGCAAACTCTTGTGCTAAAATTTAATGATATATAAGACTATATACTTAAAATTTCTAGAAACTAATTTTTTGGTGTAATTTTGGTGATTTTTTTTATGAAATTTAAAATTTTTCTTGTGATTTTTTTTTCGTTTTGGGAGAACTCTACAATTGCTTGCAACTAATTTTTATTACTAGTGTTGAAATTCAACCACTAATGTTAAGGGGAGTTGAGTTAAGTTGAGATAAAGTGAATTGAAGTAAAGTGAGTTTAGATAAGTTAAAGTGAGTTGAGCTGAGTTGAGCTGAGTTGAGGTGAGATAAGGTGAGTTAAGTAGCATAATTTATCTCCTTCTTCATTTTTATCCTCCTTATCCTATCACTTTCTCTATCTCCATGTCTTTCTCAAGCGTTTTTGTATCTATTTTTATCTTTATGTTAAACTATATAATATTTATCTTTTCATTTTTATCTTTACATTTTCATTTACCTTTATCGTAATCTTTATCTTTTCATTTACCTTTATCTTTTCGTTTGCCTTCATCCTGATCTTTATCTTCATTATTTTTTTCCTTTAAATATCGTCAGATTAAATGCAAAAAGACGTAATAACATCGTAACCGAAATGGAAAAAGTCGTGACTAATTTTTTTATTTTTTTATAAAATGATGTGGGATTTGTAATTCGATGAAATCCATCATATCAATCAAAAACTGAATTTTAAATTTTTTACAAGTTACGTCTTTTTTGTCAATGTTATTGTGGCTCACTTCACAACGACATATTTTATAACGTACATACTCTAATGTAAAACGAACTGGGTTGTCGCTCTTTCATATGCGTATTTTTTTTTTAATTAAGCACGTTTTTTTTTAATTCTGAAATTTTTTCTCTTGTATTTATATAAAGAGATGTAAAATTTATTAACTGGAACAGGAGTATCGATTTTCCTCAAAATTGCTACTTTTCCTGCACTTTGAACTAAAAATTTAATAGGAACAAATTAAACAAATCGGGCTCAACTGGTCTCTTGCAAATCTTATAAGCTTTCATTTAAGAACAAAATTGAATTGGTTGAAAAATGAAAGCTCCAGAAAATCATGAACCACTGTGCACTGCAGTCGAGATATTTAGAAAAAACGCATAAATGCTCAAATTTTTTTAATTTTTTTAGATATGTTTTTGCATTTGTTTCGTATGTGGTGACATAACCTGTTTCTTCAGATATTTTACTAATTTTCAAACAAATACATATACATAACTTCTTGATCAAGCTATAAAATTACAGAACTGTCTTCACTAAAAATATAGCAACTGGATTAGTGTTGCCAGATGTATGGGCATCAACACCACGTAGTGACAAAAATCCGCAGAGACCTTTCATATGACCCAATATTTGTTTTTCTTTTAACTAATTAAATGCAATTAATTTACCAAAGTATATATTATTTAGATCTCTGTTAATAAAAGCTTACTAAAATCGCCAGCGGGCAGTCCCCCCAACTCGACTAGGGAATACAAAGTAAGCAACAGCGTAATGTTCATACAAACAACAATGAAAAGTCGTAAAACAACGGCATCTAAAATATGAGTCAAATCGAAAACAACGCAGCCAAGAGCAGAGGGTCACCATGCCACATAAACTAACGAACACCTACAGTGACGAGCATAACTGTAACATGGTTTAACACTTTTTGTTTCAGTGTTTGTACATATGTATGCCCTTATGTACATATATGCACATATTTATATATGTACAGCAGGACCGATACATAAATGCGTCCGGCTGAAGCTCTAGCTGCTTTGTTGCACTTTCCTGTTTGTCTCTCCACCTCGCCACATTGATAGCTAGTATCTTGCCACCTCTAATTTCTCGCGACCTTTTCACTTGTGTGTGTATGTATGTATGTGTGTGCCTATTGGGACTCACCCATAGAGCCAGTTGCAGCAAGATAGCCGGTCAGCCAACCAACTATGCTTTCAGCCATTTAGCTGCTACGCCGATGGTCATCTGTAGTCACAGTGTTGGCACAGTGACTTTAACCCAGTTTTTTAGTGAATTTATGCTTACACAAGCAAATACATGTGCATACATATACATACAAATGTATAAAGACTGCATGCAATCCCACAGCCAATCAGCCAGTGAACCACTCATGACCATTGTCAATATCAATGGCCATCCGATAGCATTTTGTTGTCATCCTCTGATGGTCGAGTGTATGAGTATGTCCATATACATACGTATGTGTGTGTGTGTATACGCATAGCTCATGTCATTGTTATCGCCATCGATGTTTTCGCTCTTTCATAGTTTTTGCAATAATTGCTTTGGTGTTTTTTTTTTCTTTTCTCCTTTGTTTTCGAATTATTGAAAAGGCGTAATTTTCCGGCGCATCGCATTTGTAGACTTTGTCTAATTTCTTTGTGTTTGTTTTGTACGTTTGCTGTTGCTTCTACGCTTCAAACTAGCTCGACCATCACCTAGTTTGTAAGTAAATTTTCCCCACTTTTTTTTTTTGTGTCTCATTGTCTAATTCAGTGTCCTTAAGTTTGTTCAAGCGTTTCAGTTGCTAACAGTTTTCACTGCCATTGATGGCAGCTTTTTCGATTGAACGGATGGACATTGCGTAGGCATACTTGGGCTTTGAGAGCTTATCTGAAGGTTGTAACGAAAAGGCTTAATTTTTGTCATTGTTTTTCAATTGTTTGAAGGAGACACAGTCGCTTCGCCGTCGCGGTAAAAGGTGTTAGCTCCACTTTTCGGCCAAAATAACTTTTTGATACTGACGGAAAGTGGAAAAATATTTCTATCCCTTTGATTTGGCGGAATTCAAATTTAAAATATTTTCCAAATTTCTTTAAACTGGTAAGGAATTATCTGTGCACACCGCCTTCTTCGATGAACTTAGAAAGCGTTGTTAGTGCATTATAGTATCATTTCATTTGGTATAAAATAGAATAAGACAAATATGAACATTATAAAGTTTCATTACATGGTCAAAAAATTTTGACTAGTTTTATCTCAAAAACGGAACCGACCCCATCTCCTAGATTTTTTGATTCTGATATCGAAATTTTTCCAGCACGTCTAAATAAAAATCAAACATCATTTCTGTTAAAATCATTTATTCAATCTTTTTTTTTGATTTTTGGCGTTTTTTTCATTAATTTCTACTCCACTCATCAATATAAGGTAGAATCCGTCAGACGAATTTGATTTATTTTATTATATTTTCGCCACTTTTATAGTTCTTTTCTGAAGATCTAGACGTGCTAGATAAATTAAATTTTTTTATTGAATAAGTACGACACAATTTTTAATAAAAATCCATCGAGTATGTTTGACCGTTGGGTGGTGCCGGGCCAACTTTTTTTTATTAACCACTAATAAAAACTTTGCATTAAATTTTTTACTTTCTAAAAGCTCAGTTAGTCAACGACGTAACGTAAACGTAGGTTGACGTACGTAGCAGCATATCAAATTTACTGTTGATAGAGAGAGAGAGAAGCAACGGCAACGTCACCGCCATGCGGTGGTGAGTTTTCGTTAACACGCGAATTCCATAAGATAGATCGTGTCTGCGTCAACATACGTCTACGCTACGTCGTTGACTAACTGAGCTTTAATACTTTATATTATTAAGTTATTTTTCCAAATTTTAATTGGATCCGAACAAAATTAGAATAACATTTAAAATCATTGATCCTCAATTAATCATTAATGTAACAACAATCAATACTACAACTACAAAAGTTTACAATACTTTAGAAAAATGCGCCACTCGCAAACAGATACAGAAATACTCGATTGCCCACTGTAACCGATACTTCTCTTCACTACAAAATATACCGGCTCGTATTAGATCGAGCGTAATGAGAAGTAGATGTCAATTTCGTATAATTTCACTGAATTTAAAAAGCAAAGCGTATATGGAAAAAAATATGCATTAGCTCAGACCAGACTGATATCAATGACAAGTTATCAGTCATATAGCCAACCATCCAATCATTCTGCAAAGATACCTCGACAAAGAATCAGTCACCCAGTTCGCCCAACCAACATCAATTCATTTTTTAACAGCCTCTTTGGCCGACAGTCGGTCAGACAGGTTTTCTCACTTTTGCCTCAATTATTATTTTTTTTTTTATATTTTACTTTTTACTTTCATTGTCCGTTCAGAACTCGTTTAGGTTGGTTGCTGATGCTTTGTTAGTTTGTTATTGCCTTCACTTTTGTTTTTTTTCCACTAAGCAATTTTCAATTATTTCGCCATTGTCCAGTTTCATTGTCAGCTATCAGGCATTCAGGCAGGCATTGAGTGAAATTGGTGACGACAAAAAGGCACTTCGATTAGTCGCAAGTTTTCCATCAGTGGCCTGCTATGGCGATGGTGTTGTTGCCGCCGCGGAGGTGGTGCATACAAAATTGTCAATAGGGGTATTCTCTGAGTCTTGCAAAGCCCTTGCACGATGCACAGATTGCACAGATTGCACGGTTAACAACGCTTTTGTATGGGACAGCTTCGCAAATCGCGCAATCCGTGCACCGTGCAAGGGCTTTGCAAGACTCTGAGAATACCGTTAATTTTTTTTTTGTGGATGAACGATCTTCGAAAAAAATTAAAAAAAAAACTCTAAACCCGACAAATTGATGTGAAAAATGGAATGAAAGCGAGCAAAAGCTATTCATCGTTATTGAACCGGCGCGCAGCGTTTAAATTTGCTGTTATCCATGTATGTACATATGTGCATATGTACATACCTGTTTTTTAGTGTGAAACACGGGGAGGGGAGGACATGGCTATTTTGTTGATATTGCGAATTTTACGCTTTGCTATTGAATCTTCCCTGTTGTTTTTGTGTGAAATGTCCAGCCCAAGCTGAGCCTTTATTTTTTCAGCATTGTTTACCTTTCCGACATTTTTTTTTTTATTGTTTTGTGTAATTTGTAGCGCTCCTTGCTGCCATTGAAAATTTCACGCAGAAACGTTAGCGTAATAACAGTTTGGTATTTCTAAGTAATTTTTACAATTAATAAACGTTGTAATGATCAATGAACGGTTGCAAACATAAAAGGTGCCCAAAATGGACGCGTTTAAGCAAATTCACACTTTGACATCGGATTTAGTAAATTGAGATGGAATCAAATCAAATAAGTTATAATTAAGTATTTGAAATAAAAATTGGCCAAATTACCTTATATTAAATGAAATAAAATTTATCGTTAGCTTAATATAAAAAAGCTCAGTCTAAAATGTTTGTATCTTTCCCGAGTATTTACAAAAATTTATAAAAACTATAGTTCTTAGGTTGGGAATTTCTTCAAAATTCTGGCTTTTGTTAATCTCT
This sequence comes from Rhagoletis zephyria, assembly GCF_001687245.7. NCBI lineage: Eukaryota > Metazoa > Arthropoda > Insecta > Diptera > Tephritidae > Rhagoletis > Rhagoletis zephyria. The sequence goes on from NW_016161024.1 coordinate 26,057, forward strand.
GAAACTAATTTATTAGTTATTAATTTATTTGCACAAAGTTTAATTTCGAAAGCAAATGAGTTGGGGCCTTTCTATGTTTAGGTAACGATATTTTGCACATTAATAATAATAATAATAATAATAATAATAAAATAATAATGGATTGGCGCATACACAATATGTTAGTATTTGGCCGAGCTTCTCCGCCGATTTGTAGCGTGCGCCTTGTGATATTTTGCGCCTTACAATGAAAAACAAAAATTTTTATCCTTATCGCAACTTTTTGTATGCCATTCAGGTACCTGCAGAACGCACTCAAAGCCTGTTTGTGCCTCGAAAAACGCAATTCAATTTTTTTTTATTTGCTTTGAGTTGTAGAGTAAGCCGATGTGTTAGAAATCACATTGCCGATATAATGATTGGCTCGTGCTGTCTTCTTAGTTTTACGAAAGACTTCTGGCTTTGACATGACAAAGCCACCGGACTTCTTTCAACAATTTGTTTGTTGTATGTTTTATGGTTTCAAAAATGAAAAAAATTTATTTTAGCCCCTCAATTTTGCATGCAACTCGAACAGCAAATGTGTTGTAGTGCTATTCAAGATCTTTACAACCAAATTACCACGATTTTAAAGCCAAACTTCGAAATTGCTCTACGAGTTTTTACTCTGAAATTTTGCAAAAATGTCGAATGCAATTTCAAAGATTAGCTCTCAAAGGGCCTAGAAACCTCTACTATAGCTCAAATAAAGATGCCGTTTTTAAATCGATTAAATCGAAAATACATTAATTGAGCCCTTCCGATTCGATTTTTAAATTCCGATTCGATCTGTGAATCGAACCAAAAAATACGAGACTCGACATAACATTTTTTCTCAATTAATTCATATCGCATTGCATTAGAAAATCTAGAAAGTTGTAAGGAAATATGAATTTAAGGTTTGTACAAAAAAATAAGTGGACTTGGCTCCTTCCATCCTTCCGTTACATTTAAGTCAAGTTGTCTTACCTTCAATCTGCAGCCACCGAATTAAAGAGTTTTTAATAGATGAGTATTTCATATAATATGTGTGACAACATCAAGGCGCACGCCACAAATCGGAGGAGAAAATATTTTTTGTTCTATATACAAATTGCCAGTTGTTACTGCGATAGAATCGAAGCAGTAAGGTCTGTAGCGTTAGGAACAAAGCGGATTCGTTCCGACATAATTAAACAAAAAAAAAATCAACAAAAGCTGTTAGAAGTTAATTATATTTTCTAGGAAAATATCGGGTATTCAGTTTTGTAGCCCATTGAATTTTAGAATAAAACACTATCAGTTTCTAGTTTCTAGTGGCTACAAAATATATATTACTGATTTATCGCATTATTTTTGTTGTGCTAGGCATTTTCTTCATATAAATATGCGCTGCAAAATTGCATACTCAGATCTTATATGAAATATTTATAGAGTTATTGAAAACAAAATTAAAAAATCTCTGCATTGCAAAAAAATCAGTATAGGTACATAAGCTTTATTGGGCTAGCGTATATATGTATAACATACTTTCTAAAATAGATGTTGACTTTGACAAAGCACAGTTTTTTTTTCTTTTGTGATAAAAAGACGAAATTTCGAAAAAAAATAACAATTTTCTTAATAAAGAACTTATGAAGTTTCTGTTAAATGCTTATATCGTTTTTTTAAGTATTTACGAATTGTTAACTAACTTTTTAAAACTTTTACCTTCACAAATTATCGTAATTCATCCATTAATTTCGGTGTCAGAGTCTACATCTAAGAGCGTGCTGTTCAAGTTCAAGCAGTATTTGCAATTTATTTGATTTGTTGCCATTTCGCACAGTGGTTCCATTGGTCCACTTCTTTACAAGTTCTTGTCCATATGTTTGAATGTATATGAACATGTGCTTGGGTAATTCCCAGTCGGTAAAATTAGAAAAACCGGGCCTTCTGGTAGCACTTATTTCAATTCTTTTGAAGTGATAGGCGACCTTACTCGCTCGTTTCTTCATTCGGCTTCCCCCAGAAGGGAAAACTTTACATAGCACAATAATGACACAGTTCAAGTTTAACTTTACACCAGACAGGCATCGACAAATCATATGAATTCCTTTGCACTGAAAATAGTACAACTTCTCATCTGCATTAGACTGGCAGCTGTTTTGGAAGATCTGCTGATACAGCTCTTATTGAAAAAAGCCCTTCCCGATAGCGTTTATTTAAAAGCGCTTCTAATTTTTCCCACTGGGTTATGTTAAATACGTTTGTAGATTGCCAGTCTGCGTACTTAATTGAAATTTATAAGCAATTCTCTATATGCTCGCTCTCAAGCTACGATAATTTTATTTTTCAAAAAGACTTGCATGTGTTTGCCTTGCCGGCTGATAGAATAACAAATGCATTTCTACTTTGTCATTTAGTAGTTGTAGTATTTGTTGTTATTATTTCAATTGTGACGCATCACTTGGCATTAATTGCCACTATTCGGTGCACATTGCTGCCTACCGGTGGCACAAGCAAACAATATATGCTCTGTAATAGCTTCCATGTAATCAGATACTCTTGCGTCACGCGCACTGATCCAATATACCAACCACTTTCATACAATCATATGTGTGTATGTATGCACGTTCATATGTATTAAAGTGTATGCTATTGAATTTTGTTTACGTTGAATGCATTTGTGCCCGTCTGATGATTGAAAAATACAATACTGTAAGTTAGAAAAGTGCATGCGCCCATTATAGCTTGAACAATGAAAACCTTTGTGGATGCTCTTCTTGTCATTTTTGTTAATTTACGATTTTGTAATTTTACACAGCAAAACTCTGAATTGTTAATGTCATCAGAACGGTAGTAAAGATGTACATAATATATGTATATATTTGAAGGCCATTTGAGAGAAGGACGCGCTTTCATAGATAGTCTTGGGTTCACATGGCGTATACGCAACTTTTACTGCGCAAATGAAAAGTATGCTTTTTCTTTGTTTTATCTAAATATGTATGTATGTACATACCAGGGACGTTACGAATGTAATATGTATATGTAATTTTTGGAATGCGAAAGTGCGAATGCGAATTGCGAATACTTGAGAATAACATTAAAAAAGCTATAACCAGCTTAAGTCGTTGTTTTTATAACTTACAAATTGTATAGATTACAATTGGTATATACAAAATTATTAAAACATTAACCCAGTGTTACACCTTTTCATTGTTTTAATCTAATAGTCAAAATTCAAATAGGTATATTATATTTCAGAAAATGTAATTAATTAAGTAAGACCGGCTGTACTAAACAATTGTTCACTCTAAACGCTGGCGGGTGGAGCGCTCGGTCGTATACACACATACATATGTACATATATTACTTTTCATATCAATTCCAGTCTATTACATGCGTATCACGTTTTTCATTTTCATTTATTGCTAAAATTTTAGAATCAAAAGTTGTTAAAACCAATTCTTTGAATGAAGATTATTTATTAAAAAAATATAAGAAGCCAAGTAGAGGTTCAATTCACTTACGTTTTGTCCTAGTATAGTGGAAGAAAATGCCTAGCACCGTCAACCAAAAAAATTATTAAAAATCAACGCGGTTTCCTACCGTCTTGAAATTTTTATTTTTACCTAAATTTAATGGCTCATAAAAGTGCATACCTAGAATTTTGCTGAAAATTCTCAATAAAAAGTTTAAAAGTTTTGGGTGGAATTGTTAAAGTTTGTTTAATTTTTGTACGAAGTTTCTAAAAAGATTTTTAAGAAAAATTCTAAATGTGCAGTTATATAGCCCATTCAATTTTAGTATAACAAAGTGCAAGTTTGAAGTTGCTAGAAAATCGGGTTGATTTTTGGCAATTTTTTTTACGCAAGCTCTTGCATACAAAGTATGTTCGACAATTAGTCGAAAATGAGCAACACCTTCCACAAAAAAAATTGCCAAAAATCAGCGCGATTTTTTTTTAATTGAATGGGCTTTATAACTGCATACTTGGAATTTTTCTTAAAAAGCTGATTAGAAGTGTCAGATCTGTTTGTATACGAGCTTATACACATAACCAATTCGACAATTTTTTTGGGGCATCGATAATGGGCGGGACCGCGCCTTCCCCCCTCCTCACCTACGTCCACCTCAACAAACAAATGAAGCTTATCAGCCCTGTAAACCCACCTCTGACAACTGTCCCGCCCGTAGCTGTCACGAGTGGGACATGCCTCACTGTTGAATTATTCTTGTCTAACTATATGGAAAAGAAAATGCAATTGTGGTAAATAAATAAATAATTTACTTAGAAGTTGATTTCCAAACGTAAAAACAAAGTATTAAAAATTAATTTAAAGCTTTAATTTGTTATATTTTGGTTGATTCACGATGTTTACAAATGTCTTATGCACACGTTTGTTAGTTTTATATAAAAAAAAAATAATAATTTTTGCACTAAGGTTCGTTTTCTCATAGAACCTCCCATAAGTAAACTCAAAGGTTACTTCACTACAAGAGCCTCTCCCACATTTTCTTTACAGTTTGATAATATTATTTCGTAATTTTAAATATTTGTAAGTTCCCTATTATACTAGTCACTGGTTCCCGGTGCGCTACTAACCATTTGCAAAACCTCTAACATTCATTATATTTTATCTACTCTTTCCAGATGATGCTCCACGCTTGGGAAAATTACAAACTCTACGCTTGGGGTAAAAACGAATTGCGACCGCTGAGTCAACGCCCGCATTCGGGTAGTATTTTTGGTGCCTACGATCTTGGCGCAACCATAGTCGATGGCCTGGATACACTCTATTTGATGGGATTGGAGAAGGAGTATCAAGAAGGGCGCGATTGGATCGAACGTAAATTTTCGCTTGACAACATTAGCGCCGACTTATCAGTATTTGAAACGAATATACGCTTTGTGGGTGGCATGTTGACACTCTATGCCTTCACTGGTGATAATCTGTACAAAGAGAAAGCACAACACATTGCTGACAAGCTATTGCCCGCCTTCCAGACGCCCACCGGTATACCATATGCATTGGTAAATACACGAACCGGTGCTAGTAGGAATTATGGCTGGGCTTCAGGTGGCAGTTCGATTTTATCCGAAGTTGGCACATTACATTGCGAATTTGTATACCTTAGTGATATAACTGGTAATCCATTGTATAGAGAACGTGTACAAACTATACGACAAGTTTTGAAGGAGATCGAGAAGCCAAAGGGTCTCTATCCGAATTTTATCAATCCCAAGACGGGCAAGTGGGGACAAAGTGAGTAGTGGTTGTTGGTGTGCGAAAATATTTAGTGGTTCTTTATATCTACATACTACATATAATTATTTTTTTTTTTTGCAGTGCACATGTCGCTGGGCGCTTTGGGCGACAGTTTCTTCGAGTATCTGTTGAAGGCGTGGCTGCAGTCGGGTCAGGTAGATGAGGAGGCGCGTGAAATGTTCGATGACGCAATGGTATCGATTAATGAGCATATGATCCGCACCAGTTCGGGTGGTCTGACGTATGTGTCTGATTTGAAATTCGATCGTTTGGAACATAAAATGGATCACTTGGCGTGCTTTGCAGGTGAGTGTAATTTGAAAAAGTATGGGTACCTCATTTTAATTTGATTTGACTCCTCCGCTCAAAGTTTTACGGGTACTGAAAATTAATGAATATTTGAAAATTCAAAATGTTATATTTTGGACTTCTTTGTTCCACCTCCACCCGGATAAGTCCACTGCTTTGACTGTTTCTTGGTGTATGGTGAATTATAATGAATCCATTTTTTAACTACGTTTATGAAACGGCGTAAAAACTCGTCCGGATTGCGGTTGAACATCGCCCAACTCACCTATTAAGTGGTCACACGGCGCGCACAGCTTTTTCGTTTCCTGAATATTTGGGCATATTTGGTAAAATATGTAGTATATATTCAGTTGAGAGATGTGCCCCGAACGTCCTGTTTCATACCATGATTTTTTTTCGACGATTTTTGGCGTAACCACATATTTTCGGCGACCACCTGAACGTTCTTGTGCTGATTCGACCACAATGGAAAATGTATGATGTAGAGTCAACATAATATTTCTGAAGCCTTTTTGGTTTCGGTGCTGGTTCTTTACGCAAAAAAATAATAACACCCTAGGACACCAAAATTACAAAAAAAAAAAAACGCCGAGACACATACGCCATGTACGATGTGGCGTATGAGTAACATTATTTCTATACCTGGAGTGGAAGATCGAACTTTTCAAGAACGCACTACTTCAGAATTCGATTCAAAAACGACCTATCTCAAATAAAAAATACATTGAAAATGAGCTGAGATAGAGCGTTTTTGAATCGGCAGCCGAGATGTAGTGTTTTTGAACCGAATCCTGAAATACCAAATTCTGAACCGGGCGTAAAGGGTGGAAAGTTTTCTGTGATAGGGCGTTTTCGAACTGTCTGCCGAGATAGGTCCATCGTCCACTCAGGTATCGATTTCTGGCCCTATATCATACAAATTTTATTGCACATTTAATTATTCAAAACTTCTTTGTTTATCTTTCGATTTTCATCGCTAGTAGCATAATTTTTCGGCAAAAGAAAAAGTTTTAACACAAATTAAAAAAAAAAAAATCATAAATATTAAAACATTGTGGGAAAATTACCTGATCTGAAAAAACGGGAAAAATATCCATAATCTCAAAATTAAGTTCACGTGTTTCATCGTGTTTTTGTGTGATTTCAAAACTTTAGACACACAAACTAAGACGTACCTTTCTCAAAATTTGATAGTGCTATATTAGAATGGGTAACTGGTAGAAGGAGTGTTGCATTTAAAGTTACTTCACGGAAATTAAAAAAAAAGAATATATAAAAAAAATGTTCGATTCATGATTTTCTTGTCATTAGTAGATATATATATTTTTAGACAAATATTTTCCAAATCAAATTTTTTATTTCCTTTCCGATTGATTTGAACGATTATTTTTGACAATTTTTTTTTTGTCAAATCGATTATCTGCTCAGTTCGAATCGGCGCAAAGAATGGAAATCCTATTTTATTTTCAGTGTGGCACATTTGCATATCTCCTACATAAGAATTGATAACAAAAAGCTCAATGGAGAAGCTTGTCTTAAGCTCATTTAAGTTCATTTTAACTTCGAAATTATTTATGATAGAAATACCTTATTTTGACCAGTTTTGGGTATACTCCGTTTGTAACTGCATATAAATGCGCATTTCAAACTATGTACACAAATTATAAAAATTAAAAAAAAAAAAAATTCGAAAATTTCCCATTTTTCTGAGAATTTCTAGAAAAAATTTGAGTATTTTAGTACAGTAAAGTGCAAGTTTCAAGTAGCTAAAAAATAGCGTTGATTTGTGATAATTTTTTTTAGGTAACGGTGTTGCGCATTTCCTTTTATTGAGCGACTGTAAAAAAAAGGAAGAATGTTATTAATTGATCAGAATATTATTATTTTTTTTTTGTATATTACCGAATAACTTGGGATCACGTGAACCGTTTTCGAATATTTTTTCATCGGAAAGGTGGTGGACCACCCTTGAGTCCATACCAATTTGGTTTAGTTTTGGTTTCATCGGATCATGAAGAAATTCACGGCACTCCTAAACTTTTATATAAGTATTGAAGTTAAAAATTAGGCATTTCTATTATTTCCGCCTCCACTGTATACATTTAGCTCCGTATGTATGTAAAAATCCGCTTTCTTATGTATTTCTAAACATATCTCTCCTATTATTTGCGCTCCCCCTCCAGGTGGTCTCTTCGCCTTAGCAGCCAATACGCGACAAAACCAATATGCTAATAAATTTATGGAAATCGGCAAGGGTCTGACAAATACCTGTCATGAGAGCTACGCAAGAACCGCCACTAAATTAGGACCTGAAGCCTTTCGGTAAGTGAGAATTACCTTAATAAAAAAAATTTAAAATTTTTTTTCTAATTTCAAATATCTATTGTTTTTACTGCAGCTTCAGCGACGCAGCCGAAGCGCGTGCCTTGAAATCACAAGAGAAATACTACATACTGCGACCGGAAACAATCGAGAGCTACTTTGTGCTATGGCGTTTGACGCACGATCAGAAATATCGTGATTGGGGCTGGGAGGCTGTGCAAGCGTTAGAGGCCCACTGTCGCACACCACATGGCTATTGCGGCATTAAAAACGTATATCAGGAGATGCCGCAGAAGGATGATGTGCAGCAGAGTTTCTTCTTGGCGGAGACGTTAAAGGTGAGTCATCAACGACGCGCTGTAAATTTTTCTGACTTAATGCTTTGTTTTTTTTTTCTTTTTTCTTCCTTTTAACTAGTACTTGTACTTGCTCTTTTCCGACGACTCTTTGCTGCCACTCGATGAGTGGATATTCAACACGGAGGCGCATCCTTTGCCCGTACGTAGCGCGAATGTGTTCTACCGCGCGGCGCCACCCGCTCAGACGCAAGCAGACGAAAATCGTTAAAATTTTGTGCTAAAATAAGGACGCTGCTGCCCGCCGTTAAAATGTGGCAAATTCAATCCAAATGAAAACCTCTGCAATTAGTGTTAATTTTTTTTTTTTAAGAAGACATAGACACCTTTTTTTTTATTTTAGGAACTTTTTGATTTATAGCATATATGATTTATACAAAAGTTAACCGGACGTTACACACTGTAGAAGTTTTTTTTTCATAGACAGATATAGTTTGCTCAGCGATTTATTTATTATTATTATTTTATTTTATTTTTTAATAAGAAGGTAATCGAATACTTACACGATATGTATACATATATGCGTTATATGTATATGTACATATGTACAAATGTATGTATATTATACTTGTATACTGTTGTCCATTTTCATTTTTTGTTAATTGCATGTATATTGTATAGTTTTAAATTTTAATAGGCCTTATCTTGTAGTAGCACACGAATATTAGTAACAAATTTTTTTACGTCACATAATATATATTTTTTTCAAAATTTATAATTTTCAATTACTTTTTTGTTAAATTTCGATGAGGAAAGACTTTAAAAATCAGCAAAACCAAAAACACATTAAACAAACTAAAACTATTAGCGCTTTTCTTAAACATATTGCCAAGTATGTACGTATGTGCCGTCTGCATAATTATGTATATAGGGAGAAGTATTTAAACTGTACACGTATTTAACGTATTTTGAAATTGCCAATGTAGAAACTATTTATTACCCAAAATTCTTAGAGGAAGAAATACAAAGCATCCGGTGTTGATGACACCACCGGAAATGGCAATATTCAGTATGCGCAACCCCACTATGGGATGTTAGTATTCGGTATAGTTGTGCAGGTTAGACATTTCCATCTTCTATGATTTAGAAATAAAAGACACAGATGATGCTTTGTATTTTGAGTTTTAGGAAAGGAATTCAGGGTTACATTGATGAAATGAGAAATACATACATAGCTATCGTCATTTCCGAGTTAAATTTTTGTATTTTTTATAGAAGCAGCGAAGGCGAAAATCTTTCGAAATGTTGATATGACCATGCTAATTAGTCTTGCATTATCTCTTTAAAATTGTGTTGTAAAGCGTTATCTTTTCTTAATTTGGATCAAACTAACGGAATATTCAAATAGACGCGGTCATGACTATATGTATTTACTTACTAACAAGCGATAAAAGAACAACCACTGAGTTACAAAGATATGCCAAATTTTTTTAATTCTCAACACAAACACAAAACAGCGTATTAAAGTGGCTTTACTAGCTTTCTTTCTTCTATATTAGTTCGGATGACGTTCTTGTGTGAAACTAGCACATGCTGCCGTCTAATTTTGAAATTTTGTATACATATTTCTTTTTACTATTTGCACTATTAATTTATATACAGAAATGATTCTGTATCTATTTCAGCACTAAAAAGATGGGCATATTTTCCAAATATTTGGTAAATATTTAAAAACTCAAACATTTATGGGTCCGATTTATGGAATTTTCTTCCACTACTGTTGAAAAATTATTGGCTTTGGCTCGAATTTCAGGTGTTAATCATTTTTGATAGCTTGACAATATCAGGTACGAGTTTTGAAATGTAGTAAAAGTGTCTATTATACAATATATCTGTTTAAAAATACGCGCGTTGAGAGCGGTAGTGATTGCAGGCAATGACATTGTCTTCTTTGCAGCTGCAAAATTTCAGCGCTGCAGTGTATACAACAGAAAAAATGTATTTTTTTTATGAGCATACTTAGCTGCTTAACGGCTGTAATTGGGCGGCAGTTTATTATTGCTAAAAAAAAATAAATCTGAGACAAATTCACGATCATTATTATCATTTCATTGTTCATTAAAGGTTCAGTTTGAATTGGAAGAGTGGAAGTGAAGATTGCTACTTGCCCTAATATGGAAGAATGCTTAAAATTTCTAGTGCAATTTCAGTTTAGCTACTCAAATTTAAGTACTCTCACACTCAACCGGTGTAGTCCTATTCGAACTTAAAAGAAATGCACTGTTTTTTTTTTTTTTGAATATATCCTTTGAAAGGTACCTAATTGTTAAAGCAAATACAGCCATTCTTTTTTCATAGACAAGTAATTTATTTGGCATATGTAGCAAAAAAACAAGTAGACTGTCACGTTGATTTTTTATTTAAATGAACAATTTCAAATGCAGGTAATAACGCCCAGCCTAAATGTAAAATTAACTCCGCTCCAGGATTTACAGAATTCTGTAAAACTTTTCTACACATTTTTGGAAAATTGTTTTTGATATTTTAAAAAACTAAAAGCTAAAACTTCTATTAATAGACACTACCTTGTAAAGGTTAAATATTTAAATATATGATTTGTAAAGTTAAGTTCCGTGAATCGAGCAAATAATTGTTTGTGTTTTATCTTTCTTTCTCAAACAAATTTTAAATTCAATAACCGTACTAAATATTATTTTTCATGCTTTCCAACATTTCTCATATCACATACACATATGCACACACGTGGTCTCCTGCAAGCTAAATATTATACACATTTCATAAGAGAAAGAAATAAGCAAATTTACTTAATTTACATACATATATAATTTGTATATTAATGAGTGTATAGTAAAATAAATAAATGAAATCAAAGAAAAACACCCCTAATGTGACAAAAAGAAGAACTAGAATGAAGAGCAAAAAATATTAAAAAAAAAAAAGAAACGATAATCATCCCGAAAATGCAATACATTTCAAAACAATACCAAACGCATTTGTCTTTTGTATGTATAATAGTCAGGAAACCAAGAAAATAAATATTTATGCATGTAACAGTACTTGCACACAGTGTATTATATATGTATGTATATGAATGTATGTAAACACAATGCGTACTTTTAGTTCTGCAACTTGCAACTCATAAACTAAAATAAGAAGAAACAAAAAACGAAGTGAAAATTGTTAAAAAAACAACAACGTAACTGAAATGTAAATAAATAAACTGCATAGTAATCTAATGATTTTATATCATAAATATAGTTAATTACCGTTAGATTAATAATAAATAATACACTTAGGCCATAAATTTAACTTTAATGCAATTACTTTATTATGAAAAACATAATAACAAAATAAAATAACAAGTTTTAAGCTGATAAGCAAAATCTTTAATAACAAATTTAACTCAAATATTACTTATAATAGATTACCATAAACTGTTGTAGATAATTTTTAGTGCTGTATATGCAAAATGTAAATTGCATTAAAAAAAAAAATAAAATTGTCAGTAGAAAGGAATCTCCAAAAATAGCAGATAAATACACATGTACATCTGTATGTAATAAAACAGGTAAAAAAGGAAAGAGTGTGACTTAAAAAAAAATTTGTCGTAAATGAAAATGATAGCCTGAAATAAATGTTATTAAACAAACAAACAAAAAAAAAATGGAATGCAATGGTGCAAAAGACTGCTGCCAAGCAGTTGAATCGTGGCAAGTGATGAGACTTATATAACCGTACAGATATTCAAATGCGCACTTGCTCTTTTGTACTGTGTGTCTGAAAAAACTAATAAATTTTCCAAGTTTAAATTTTAAACTCAAATAGTGAAACTCTATTACAAAAGTCTACACATTTTTAATGCAAATTAGCTGCAAATCTATTGTACGTAGTCGTTTTTTTAATACTTGATAACTTTTTATTTATTTCTTTTTACCCTCTAAATTTTAGTTTATTTTCAATGTTAAATATGTACATACAAAAAAAGATATTACAACAAACGGTTTTAGGACTTTTATGAAAGAATCAAATTTTTAGAAAATGCACGAAATGTTGAGTGCGTCTGGCGAGCATACAGCCATGTATGGAAAATTTCATGACTTAGTAACGCGAGTGACGAAAATTAAACATCTAATTTATTATTTGTACGTGAAGTGTGTTGTAAACCGATTTTGCATACGTACATATGTATTGTTTAATATTCTTTTATAAGAAGGTTGCATTTCGAATTGTCACACGGGAAAGTATCGTCCAAATTCTAATTTACTTTATATTTATTCACTCATCATAGCCTTCTGTTTTTATACCAGAGCGCAGTTGTTCGCACAACTGTTGCTTTTAACAGCCTAAAGGAATCTATATAGATATATGCGTATATACCAAAATGCTCAGAATGAATAGAGAAGTCGATTAAGTCATATCTGTCTCTAGCAAAAATTGAGAGATCTCAACAAAATTTGGTATCCAAGGTAGGTTTGTATTGAAAATGGTAGGTTTGTGTTGAAAATTGGCGAAATCTAATGTTAACCACGCCCATTTCGTATATAACGATATTTTGGAAAAATGCAAAACCTATACATATTTCCATAAATTCTGGATCCGAATTGTTAAAAATTTTTATATGAAATAGAATTTTGGCATAGAATATTTTTTTTTGTTTAAATGGGTGCGACGGCAGGCGGGCTACTTAGAATAAAATGCTATATCTCACAAAAAATCAGTTAAAAATCTTTGAAATCGGGTAAAACCACGCCCACCTTCCATATAATCGTAATTTACAGAAACACGAGAACTGCGATAAATCGGTAATTACTGAAGCTAATTTACTCAAAATCGATGTTGCGACAATCTTATCAAAAATGTGATTATATTTTTTTTTGAAAAATGGGCATTATGGGCCCAATTAAGCCACAAATGTGGATATCGGCAACCGATTTATTAAGTTCTAAACCCGGTACACCTATTGGTGCACTTTGGTACAGAAGAGCAATGTGCTGCAAATTTTTAAAATGGGACTAAAATTACGACCAGTTCCCATATAACGGCAAATTTCAGAAATACGAAACTCTGATATTTAAAGATAGTTTAGAGAAAGGCGTAACAACGGCCGTGCTTATACTTTTTAATTGTTTTTTTTTTTTATTCATTTCGGAGAGATGGCCAAATTATCTCCCGTAGTGATAGCATCAATTGGCTCCCAAGACCGTGCGATTTGACCCCGTTAGACCTGTTCTTATAGAGTTTTCTTAAGTCACAGGTCTATGCCAATGAGTGGCAATGGACCTACGCCATGAAACCCCACATAACCCAGGCAGAGTGATTGAGAATAGGGCATAATGGCATTCGTCGAATTTTCCATAAAAAAAAATATAAAAAAATCGTTGATACCTCACACAGCTTGTTTTATTCTATTCTATTTCAATATCTACCCGCCCTTATAATTACCGTCACTCGCGTCACTTCTTCGTGGTATTAAAAACAAAAGAAAAATTCAAAATAAACACTACTCAACATTTTTAACTCGAATACATAGTTACACATATACATATACATACATACACCATGAAACATCCCTGGAAGAAATTATTCATGTAATTACATAGATTTTGATGAAGGTCACTGGCGAATTTAATGTTGCGTTCTTATTGGCGATGACAAATCGCCCTCTCTCTATATACAATATTGGACTGTTTCGAAAGCAGTCAATTAGAACTATTCTGTGCCAATTTATACTATGGCAAATAGCAAGAAGGTATTTTATTTAGTACAATAAAGTAGCTTTATTTTAAACACGCCGCTGCTGCGTTGCCTTAAACCAGCTTGATTTTGATCCAAAAGGACTGACACGTCCAAATTAAATCGGAACTGTGTTCTCTAGGCAATCTTGGGCATTTCGAATCAGTTGCTGACTTCCTGCAGGGATTTGATTTTGGTAAACTCAAATGCATACACTTACACTCACACATACATACATAAATACAAAAATACACTCGCAAGAATGTATGTAGGTTCCCGTTTCGATATTAAATAATAAAGATAATTATGAGATATTAAGTTAACTAAACTTGTTTTAGCCTAATTGAAATTGTGAAGAAGAATACTGCGGATTTAAAGATAAAACAAACGGATATATAATTGACATAAAATTTATTGTATAGAAACTTTGCAAAATGTATGTATGGTAATCTTAACCCAAACAAAAAATAATTACAAATTTAAATATTATTAATTAATTAATTAATTAATAGGAATATAATTAATGATATATAATAGTTTATATAGTAATTGTAGTTTTGTTTAAATGAATTATAATTAATTAAATAATTCGTCACATTGGAATATACATGCATACATATATTTACAAATAAAATAAACGAATGAGAAATTGTAATAAAACTAAAAAAAAATCAACCGAAATTGGCGTTGTTTTATTTAATTTAATTTTTTTTTTTAATTTTGTTGAAAAATAATTCAGATAGGCAATATAAAAAAATATTTTATTTAGTGATACAAACACAAAAATTTACATGTACATATTTTGTTTTTGCTTTTGTGAAATGCAAACAAAATATTTCAATTTGACATTCTAAGCCATTAGGCGAAACAACCCGCTGTCAAAAGAGGTAAGTACCTTACGAGGTAATCCATGTTTTCTTTCAGCTTTTTGCACCAATGTAATCTACTAGTAAAATACAAAATGAACACCTCCGACCGCCGAACTATTCCGAGTGAGTGCTCTACATTCTAGGTACCTTACTTTGTGAAATGGCTGAGAAGTATGACTGATACGGGAGATTCGGCAGGGGAATGGTAAGGACCGCTAGGTGAAGTGCAATGCCTTACCTGAAATTAAAAATTTTAAAATAAATCTGCTAAAACATCTGCTTTCAGTGCGGACACTTAAGCAGGAGATACACAAACACAACACATATAAACATCTCAAATCCAAAGAAACTCATCATAAAATGCATTTACACATATTCAGCTCTATGCAACTCGAATTCTTCGCAAATGAGGAAAACACTTTTTAAGGCAATCAAATCGTAATGTCCTTTCGACGAACCAAAACACCGCTTTAAATATCACTCAGCAGTGAAAATGCTGAGATGACATTTCCATCGTATCATATGAATAGTTCGGAGTATCTACAAGTTTTGGGAAAATCGTCTGCTACTTCACATCCCCAATTAAATATCTTTAAAAAGGTTTATACTTCAGTAACGTAAGGCGAAAATAGGTACGAGTAGGTTCACAAAATAATTGTTAAACTGAAAGAACATTACGTTCCCCGATTGGGTTGCTTGCGCACCTGATGTTAGTCTCAATTTTTCAAAAATTTCCCACCATTGGGAAAACTTGGGATTCAATAATTCTAATAAATGCATAGTAATTATACTAATCCTAAATCCTAATAAATTACTGAAAAATAATCGAATATTTTTTATTTAACTCTCCGATCTTGCCTAAAATACAATTTCCTGCTGCTTTTCGTTACTTTTTTCTGGCTTATAAAATATACGGTTAAATAAAAAAATTTATTTCGCAATACAAGTAATTTTTATGCTAAAACCACAACCAGTGATGGACAATTAGTGTGCATTGTGTCATAATAATAATGTTAATTTTCAAAGTTTTTAAAATTTCCAAATGCGTAATGAAAGAGCATGAAAAATACAACTGAGATCAAAAAACAGAATGTGTATATGAATTATATGTATATGGCGGCACATTACCCAATATACTGAGTGTTCTTATTTTCAGGGAAAAAAATTCTTACGACTTTCGAGGCATTTTACCGGACATTAAACCTATTAGAAAAGATTCTCCGTTTTATCTAGCAACCACAAACAAAAAAAAAAAATAAAAATGATGTTTTTGAAAAGATTGAGTCATTTGATTTTTCCAAAAACGGCCGCCATTTTGTTAATTTCCAAAATTTTTTAAAATTTCAAGTATGCAAAGAGCATCAAAAGCACTTCTACAATCAAAAAACCGAGTTGAAAAATATAGATTTAGAAAAGAAATTTAAAGATTTGAAAAAAATGTCGGCCGTTTTTCTCTAAAACCACAATTTGCCCTAAAATTTTCAGATGCTCGCAACTCTGTGATTTTTTTTTGCAAAACAAAAAAATACGTGTCTATTTATTTGTCCTAAAAACACGAAAGGTCGTATTAAACTTAATTTCGAATTTTGAACCCATTCATCCTGCATGAATTGAAATAGAATCAGCCCGGTAGCATACATATAAATAAAATTATCCGATGAATTGATAAAATAAAAGGCCGAAATAATTATTTTTCTAAAAAAATCCTTAAATATTTCCGAGGTAAAAAAGTGAGTTTATCTGTAAAAAATTAAGTGTATTACTCCGTCCGACCACATCGATATACATACACATACATATATACATACAGCTTTAACACCTGTCGATTAGACGCTTTTGCACGGCAGAAATACACTTGGGGGGGTTTGACATTTCCTGCCAAGTTTCCCGGTGTCTCCTACCAATCACTGCATTTCATATATTCATCCCTAGATAGGTCGTGGCTGAATTTAAAGCCGTCAAGAATAGTATAGTGTTCGCATACTGTGTCAATTAAACACCCGGCGTCCCTAGCAGCCTTACCTACGATGTCGACTGGCGTTTTTTTAAGCACGAAATTAATAGCCAGAATTAGACTGGTCCTAAGAGTCCCATTGCTGAATCCAATGAAGGCCAATATCATCCATATTCCTACAGCTTTTACCAAAATCAATAAGGGGGACACTCAGCCGTTCTGCATGTCTGGTATTGGGATACCTCTGAAAACTAATGACCTTCACATGCGAATATGATAGTTGAAGAGACCTCAGTTCTTATTCCATTCATTTTTCTTCTCTCATTTTTTATATTGCAGGATGAATACAGATGCAGCAATATTATATGGTGTAGTAGAGGACGAAGTGAGTGCTCCAGAAGCCTCTCGTTTCAATGCTCTATCACCAACAGCAACCCGAGTGTGTTTGTTATTTTTGTCGCTTGAAAGAAGCGTCTGCTTACCTCTACGATTTGCCTGCGTGTCACTTGCGCGAGCACCGCAGATATATAACCAGCAAAGGAAACCCTCAGAGCTCAGTAAAAATTATACCTTTGAATAGAATACTAGAAAGCAAATAAAAGAGCAAAGAGTTACAATTTAAAAAACAAGTGAAATTTTTAAAAAGTACTAATTAAGAACTGAAGCAATTCAAACAAGGGTCGTGAAAAATTTAAGAGACATTTTAAGCAAAGCAGAAAAGCTGAAAATCAGTGAAACTGCAAAATGCCTTACCAAAACCCAAACAAATCAGCAGAAGAGATTCCATGTAACCATTTCCATTCATCCACATATAACAGCAGATGCCATTGCCGGTGCTATCCATCATCACAAGAACCGTGCCGTCACCCCTATTGCACTGTCTGTAGACACATGCAAAAGAGGTGCGAGTTGTGTGGCGAAATAACCATAAGTGCAGACATAAAAGAAAATAGTTATGTTGCAAAAGAAGCTCATTGGTTGTAATCGGAAAGGAGAGGAGCCAACACTTGCCCGAAATGAACAGCGCATAAGTATGGTCCCAAGAAACAGCAGACAAGCACAAAGAACTCAGAGAAAACTAGTTTTACTCAAAAGCGGCGAAATTAGAATTTACAAACAATTCTAAATTTATCTAGATGTAATTTACAAATATTTTAAGTATTAAAGTGCTTAAATCGATATAAACAATAAAAATACAATTACAATTTTTGTACATACTTTCAATCTGAATGGTCATATTTATATGATGGCAGTTTAAGAGAATTTCCCAAATACTTATAAAATGCGATTTAGGGCCGTTTTCTCGAGTAGTTTTTAAGATTTAATTGCACTTTAAAAACAACACTCTAATGTTGGAGAATATACTTGGAATGTATGTACTAGTAATATAGAAGTATTACATATTTGACGTATTTATATAATTATATGTATATACAATATATATAGCATATAGTACTATAAACACGAATTTATATCTTCAAATTATTATGACCAAATAAAAGTAAAAAATTTATATCAAATTTAATCCATGTTGTTTACTTTTTACCATACTCTTGAATATTATGCCCGTGATGGGCAAAATTGTATTTACTAAAGATCAAGTATTCAGTAGAAAAGCTGTTTGGTTATTTATGTTGTAGTAAATAATCAACTACTCAAGTAATTTGGATGTGACAAAAAATAATATTTCGCAGTCCCATAGAATTTCGATGCTCGTTACGGTTCAGGGGAGGCTCGCTTATCAAAAGCCGAATGTAGGGGCCAAGAGAGCTTTCTTCTTGAACCTAGGATCTACTAAGGTGAAAACTTTTAAAATAATATTTTACTGTTGTGATAAGTTCAAGTTTTTTAATTTCCCGCCTAATGTCCTGATTTCTACAAAGTTGACCATTTATAAATTTTTAATTTAAATATTATTAAGCGCTTGTTTGTACATCGCTCATATAATAATGTTCCTTTACAAAAAAATTAAGCTACCAATGAAGAAAATCGATGGATAAATAAGAAACGATTGAGTGGTGAAATGAAAATGCGCAACGATTTTGTTGTGTGAAATATGACCAGATGTACATGGCGTATGAGTAACTCATTGATAGCTTAATTTTTGTTGTAACAAAACAGGCTTTAACACAAATGCAAAAAACTTACACAGAATCTGTTATTTTTTTAATTTCTTCTCTATAAAGTTTGATTTTTTTTCAACAAAAATCCAGAAAGACTGGAATGAATCATATTAATTACTCAAAAGTTCTCAGGCCTATTGAAATATGATGTAATTGCGGTTTATGAAGAATTTCGTTAGCTTTCATCTGCCGTATTTCGTATTATATACCTGATTAAGTGGAACCACCTTGTTTTGAGCTGAATAACGGTAAATTGAAAGAAGTTAAAAAGTCGTAAGTTCGGGCGGAGCCGAACATTTCACCTTTCCGCTTTCAACTACCGCTACATGGTAAGCAGGGGTGATTTTACCCCTATTTCAAACATCTTCGATAGGATGTTCAGTTAGACATAATGAGATAATAATGTTACTTCTTTTCAAGGGATTGTTGTTATGTATCAATTTTGAGTAAATTAGCGTCCTTAAATTTCGAAATATCGAAGTTTCAAGCATTTCTGAAACGTACCGTTATATGAAAAGTGGGCGTAATTTTAGGCGGATTTCAATAATTTTCAACGTTTTGCTTTTATCTGGCAAGCACAATAATCGTACCGAGTTTGGTACAAATTGATCGAACGGTTACCGTATGTGGACATAAGTGGGCGGGGCCACGCCCCCATTTTCCAAAATTTTATTATAAACGCGTTTTTTGCTAAATAATTATTGCAAACATCAATTTTGAATAAATTAGCTGTACTATTTACTGATTTAACGAAGGCTTTGTATTTCTCTAAATTACTGTTATTTGGGATGTGGGCGTGGTTATTGCCCGATTTTAAAAATTTTCTGCCGTTTTGGTATATTTTACCAAGGCCAAAAACTGTGCCAAGTTTAGGAGAAATTGGTTATCCGCTGTACCAAGATATACACATGTAATCATAAGTAGGCGTGGCTACGCCCATTTTCCAAAAATTTTCTAATATTCTTATTATATATATAAAAGTCATTGTAAATATAAATTTTTAGTGAATAAGCTTCAGTAGTTACTAAAATATCGCAGTTTTCGTATTTCTGAAAACTACCGTTATATAGGAGGTAGGCGTGGTTATCGTCCAATTTTGCCCATTTTCAATACCAATCGTCCTACGCTGAAAAGAAGTAAACATACCAAGTTTCGTTAAGATGTCTCAATTTTTACTCGAGTTATTGCGTGCAAAGCCGGGCAGACGGACGGACGGACGGACGGACGAGCGGATGGACAGACAGGCTTAATAGATTTCTTTTTTCATTCTGATCATTCTGGTATACATTTGTCTATATCTATCTCGATTCGTTTAAATATCGAATTCGATAACATATCCTTCCCAAAGAAACGTTTTACAATCCTTTCCTCGAGAGTTACATTTAAATTGTACAATAACTTTTTAAAAAAATATATCGACTTTTTAACTTTTCACCACTGATACATACATGTCCTATGCATGGATTTTTTAGAAGGCTTTCCCCGCTCTCGCTGCAGGATTCAAGCCAGTTTTGTCTCAGAAAAGGAAGCGCTGGAAATTAAAAAAAATAATAATTTTACCGTCTTCCTTGCATAAAAACATAAATTGCAAAGAGTATCATTTTAAAATTTGGTGCCATTATTTTAACCACAGCTGTATGTATAATATTATTGTGCATCAAACCAATGCTTACGTGCTGAAAGCATTTCACATGCCCATTGTAATGTTATCGCGCCTTTATCGTCGCAATCGCCACGTTGGTCGCAGAAATTACTGGCATTCAGGCATCCAGAAACTTTATGGAAGCGTAAGCATACGCGCCTGAACTACAGTTTCGTCTGCCTGTACCACCTTTGTGCGCTTATTTTGTTGAGAAACAGAAAACGAAAACAAAACCCAAAGACCAGATCATTCCAATACAAACGCGTTAAGTTACTCGCTCCGAAAATTGCAACAGCGAATAAAAAAGTGGTGGACAATTAAGGGTGAAAATGAATTACGTATCCGGCTAAATGTGCACTCCGGTTGCGGTACACTAAAAAAGAAAAAATGTAATATACTAAATACAAAATATCTGCGAATGGCATTCGAGATTTTCGAAGCACTAAAACATCGACTGCTACCTTAATGTCAGTGACCACTACTTGAAAAACACTGCAGTGATCTTGAATCCCAATTGAAGTTTGATAGAGAGTTTCCTACAAAAGAGCGAATGTTCCTTCAAGTTTGGATCCATCTCATCCCTTAAGGATGTGAGTGCAAAACGAGCAAGCGTGTGTTTTTAAGGGTAAAATCGAGTTATTCTAGAATATTACAGTTACCGCACTCTCAATTAAGTACCCGGTGTCCCTAAGCCTGATTGCAGCTCTTGCTAAGAGAAGGCGATACCCAGAATGAGAGTGGTCCTATGTATGTGTCGAACTGCTAATTCCGATAAGTACGGTTCGTTGTACCCCCCAAATCTCTGACTGCCGTAGTCTTTACCACTCACCAAGAGTGCAACATCCTCGGCAACCCAACGCCTCTTACAGAAATTAATATGGAGAATGCTCAGCCTTTCTGCATACCTACTTGCGAATGATCGGAAAATCCTTAGCTAATACATTTTGTAAGTTCTGGTAATTCCGGGTTTGGTATACTATCTCTGAGGACCTTCGCAAGCGAATCAATTAATTTGGCTTCCCTTTTTCAGATTTGTAGGGTACACACAGTATGTGAACTGCCGCTACCGAAGCAGTAACAAATTACAAATTTAATTGGTAGAATGGGATAGCGAAAAGAGTGCTCCAGAAGTCTATCGCTTCAATGCTCGCTCGCCAATAGCATAGTGTGTTTATTATTTTAGTCGCTTGAATGAAGAATTGTCTGTGTGTAACTTTCGAGAGCACCGCAGCTAGTATATAAGCAGCAAGGGACGTCCTCAGAGCTCAGTAAAAATTATGCATTTGAGCAGAATACTACTAAGCAAATAAAAAAAGCAAACAGTAAAACCAAAAATTAAGTGCAATTTTCAAAAAGTTCTTACCAAGAACTGAACCAACTCAAGCAAAGGAAGGAAGCAGAAGATTAGGAGGCAATGAACAAAGCTACAGATCACTAAACCAGCAAGATGCCTAAACAAATCCCAATTAAACCACCAGCACAGATGCCCTGCGCACACTGGAACCACTTTCCCATGCATCCACGCGTGATGATTGCATTCAGCAGCATAATCAAAGGCTCAGACGGCCCATTACCGCCGCCACCATCACCGGGGTCTTACTCCTATTGCAGTGCCTGCAATGCCATGCAAAAACTATGTATAAAACCTCAGCGCAGCGCAAACGTGCAGACATAAAAGTATGTAAATAAATAGCTATTTCGCAAAAACAGTTCTTGCCTTGTAATTGGGAAAAGTTGATTGCGGAAGACAATAAATAACAGAAATAAGGAGCACATACGGCCATCAAGAAGCAGCAGAAAGGCGCAAAGAATTTAACGAGTCAATTACTTCTCCTCAAAAGCGGCTACATCGAATTTAACAAACAATTCCAAATTTATCTACTTAGATGTAATTTAAAAATATAAATTTTTACAACTACCTCAACGTGTATATCGGGCGCGTAACAATTAAGTTTAGAGGGCAACAGCTAAAATGCTTAGGAGTGCGTATTGTTGTGTAGCAAGTAGTACGAGCATTAAAGTACTTAAATCGATATAAACAGAGTAAATATAAGTATAATTTTTATATACCGTTATAATGACGTGACTAGATATTTACGTGCACACATGTACATACATACATATACATATTTAACTACGACTATAGGGGGTTTCCATATATAGGGTAGTGGGAAAAGTCACGAAAATCTTAAAAGTCTCGAAATTTCAATTGCACTGTAAAAATATATGTGCATATAGAAAATAATTTCGAGTTTGAAAGAGTCCAGTTTTTAGAGTTTAAGAGAATTTCCTAAATACTTAGAAAATAAGACTTATTGCATTTATCAAACCAAAAGCCATAAATTTATATATTTAATGGTATCTACTTTATTACATATATACATACTTGCATGTGCCAGTGCAAATGTGATCAGACATTTTATAAGAATTCATTACGAATTTAAAAATTTTTTTACGTACATACATTCATACATAAATACGTACACGCATATTTTAGTATATAGTACATACTCAGGTTTATATGTATCTGCAAATTATTATGACCAAATAAATGTAAAAAGTTTATATCAACTTTAATGAATGTTTGTTTACTTTGTCTCATACTCTTAGATATTGTTCTCATATACCAGTGATGGGCAAAATGCCAAGTACTAAGCACAAAAGTATTTATGTTGTTTTAAATAGTTAAGTGCTATGCACCATTTAGGGGTTACACACACTACCCTAACGGTGTAAAAAAATTATTTTTGTTCTGACGCAGAAATTAAAAACAAAAAACTTTTGTCTTACACACATATATTAGACCGCATCGCATCCCATATAAAAAAATATCGGTACTATGTTTCCATTTGGATTATAAATTCTATTATATTTTAAGACTTTTTTTTAAATCACCACATATGATAAACAAGTTTAAGCTTAAAAAATTTGCATACAAATATTTAAAAAATTTTAATCATAAAAATTATATTTTTGATGCTGTTTTTGAAATTTTTTCAAAGATGGGTTTAAGAAAACTTGAATAAGTCAGCCAAAAATTTACCGATTTAGACTTATGAAGAATCATTGGAAAGGTATTTTCTCACACTTTTTATTTCTTTTTTAAAAAAACTTATGATAAAGAAACTTGAATTAAGAAGTGTTGATATTCGAAAAAAAATTGCAAAGTAATAAAAAGAGTGAGAAAATACCTTTCCACTGATTTCTCATTAGTCTAGATCAGAATAGTTTTGGCCCATGTATTCAAATTTTTCTCAAACCAAAAAAGTTAAAAAACAGCATAAATAATCTCATTAGTAGATATTACGATTCCGTTGAAAAAATATTATATTTTTATGCGAATTTTTAAAGCTTAAACTGTTTTGTCAGCTGAGGGGATTTTTTTCAAAAAATTCTTTATGAAACGATTTTTTATTCAATAAAAAGCTCAATTTTTGGAGGTATTTTCAAATCGGTCCAGCTCACATAAATCTTAATATTTTTCCGAAATATTTTGGTGAACGTCTTCAAATATAGTATATTTTGTAATCCCGGCAGAAAAATTGTAACCTTTTTTTGGTGATGCAGTCTAATGTATATATAAAACACATATTAACTTTGGGAGTAGTATATATGGCCCTACAGCTATGAACCATTTCCAAAGAAAGAAATAAAAACAAAAATAATAAAACATTAGCCCCCTCTTTTCAAGATTCTCGCTGAGGGTGTACAAGATGTCTCAGTCGGGTATCGTTTAAAAATTACAAAATATTTATTTTCTTACTTAGGAAGAGGTCGTTCCAATTCGGACGGAACTGAAAGTGGTGCTCAAAGTCACTTTACATAACGGTACTAGTTTTGCGGTTATCCCAAATGTAGACATGGCGTCGTTCAGGCAACTTCTGTTCGTGTTATCAAAAGCGCCTTTAAAATCGGCAAAAGTTGGTGGGTGTCGATTTACATATGTACATATTAAGAGGCTTCTCCACGATTTGACGAAGGGTAAAGTTTTTTATTTGAACTTCTGAATGGGGAAGCGTTTAAAATATTCTTAAAAGTTTGGAGAATTTTCGAAGCGAAATTAAAGATTTTTTAATTTTTTTCAGGGTGGTGTACCTCTTAAGTATTTTGGATGTTAGTAAATATATGGTACGCTAGTATTTGCATAGTTTTTGTGAAACGAAATACTTTTAATAAATGAACATATTTACTTATTTCCATAGCGCTTAATACTAACTAAATAATAGATAGTAGATACTACTAAATACTGACAATTTTGGGAATAGTTAGCGACTAGTTATTTGAGGACCACGCTGGGGCTGTTTCAGGAACATTTTGGGACTAATTCACGACCATTTCGGGATAGCTCGGCACATTTCAGGAATAATTTGGGGTCAGTTCGGAACTGTTGCAAGACTTGTTCGAATTACTTTCGGGACAGGTTCACGACTTTTCCAAATGCACTTGAGGACAATTTTTGGACAAGTTCGGGATCACTGCAGGTAGTTATCTCACAAAATCGTCCTGAACTTTTCCCGAAGTGGTTATGAAAAAGTCATGTACTGGTCCCGGCAGTGAATGAATAAAATGAAGTGAAATTAATGTTTATTTAGTATCTAACCTAACCTACTTATGTGTGAAACGAAATCGCTTTGCCAAGCCGTATACAGATGTTTACACATAAAATTTCATGAATACCTGGTAGGTACTCACGATTTTTTGTTTTTAACATGGCATCTGTAACCATCTTTGCGAAAATGTTTTTGATTTTTAGTAATACTTTTAAGTACTTAATTTTTTATACGCTAGTAGTATCAGAAGTTCGTTTTTCCGAAATTAAATACTGCCCAGAAAAAACTTTGATTCTTTGGTAAGCGCTTATTTTTTGTATCGATGGAGTAACGCATTACAACACGCCTCAAGACAAAATTTTTCACTTTCTCGATTCACCACATACCCTCTAGTACCTCGGCATATCATTGGAGGTAAGCGAGAAATTAAAAAAAATGCCTAACAACGACTTTATATCCATGTATGTACATATATCTGCAGATAATTTTAATACAAACATATATGTATGTACATATGTATATACTCACATATACATACATACGTGATACGGCGTAGTATTCTCATTATGTTGAGAAACAGAAAACGAAAACAAAACCCAAAGACCAGATCATTCCAATACAAACGCGTTAAGTTACTCGCTCCGAAAATTGCAACAGTGAATAAAAAGGGGTGCAAAATTAAGGGCGAAAGTGAAAATACATATGCGGTTAAATGTGCTCTCCAGTTGCGGAACCATTCGAGAAAAAATAAGAGAGAGAAAATTAAATCTGCTTAAAACATTTGCTATCAGTGCGAATACTTTGGCGCTACCATGTCAAACTATCGAATGTGAAAATGGGTACTTTTCAGGAGAACAAAAAACTTGTATAAAACTGTTGTTGTCATCAGGAAAATGTGTGGGGTTCGAGGTATACAAAAAAAGGTAAAAATCTGAAATCATTAGAAAATTATCATAAAAAGTATTTGAACATATTCAGCTCTATGCAACTCGAATTCTTCACAAACGAAGTAAATACTTTTTAATGCATTAATAGGCCTTTCGCACGAGGCGATTTTTCAGGCAACAAAAGTTGAATGCGGAGTTGAATGAGAAGTTGAAAGTGAAAAAGTTGCCATCCCTATTCAGACGAGGCGATTTTCGATTCAACTCGAATTGTTGTTTACATTATTTAAAATGAGTTTAAATCGCCAAATTTTATCAATTGGCGTAAATTTGGTAAGCCAAGCGTTGGTATAAGTGCTTTTAGCGAAGCTGAAAGATAAAATAAGAGTAAAAAAGTAAAAAAGAAAAAAAATATGTATACACAACAGTGTTGGCATTTTTTGGTACAATTGTACTTGTTTGATACAATTTCATTTACAATATACTTTCCTACTACGCA
>NW_016161024.1:54136-56298 GCF_001687245.7 Rhagoletis zephyria
TAAGTACGCCACAAAGAAGCAACAGAAAATCACAACGAATTCAAGCGACAATTAATTTTCCTCAAAAGCGGCTGAATTAGAATTTATAAACATTTCTACATTTAAATATCTATCTAGTATGTATGTAGATGTAATTTACAAATATCGGGCATGTTCTGCAAATCGTACGATTTCAAATCGGTGCACGTTGCTAAGTATTGTTGTATATTTGTAATCAAAGTGTTAAATTTTTCAAATGGAAACTGCTGGAAACACATCATCTACGATTTAGTGCCAAATTTTCACCTCTTGGTTATAAATCTTCCGAAATAGATTTTATAAATCGCACCGACTTGAAATCGTACGATTTGCAGAACATGCCCGTATTATAATTTTTACAACTACCTCAATGTGTACATCTGGCGCGTCGTAATAGTTCGAAAATCGTATTGTTGTGCAGTGGTACGAGTTTTAAACAGTGTTGCCAGCTCCTAGCTCTTTTCTTTTAGCTCTTTTCAAAATTATCTAGCACTTTTTTGGCTCCAGAAAGTTTTAGTTGTATTTGGTAATATATTAAAATTACAAATCTGTAATTTCATTGCACAAGTGTTGACTAAAATTTATTTGGCCTATTTTCGAAACCTTCATGGTATTCTAATTCGCGCGGGAGCACACAAACAATACCGGACAGTAGTTCGAGCTCCGCTAAGTTCAAACGGTGTATTTTCTCTCAGGCGGCCACGGCAGAAAAGGAGAGCCAAAATTTAAGCGTTAATAAATTACAAATTTCGAAATGCAGTGGAAAAACATAGATCCAATATTAAAGAATTCAAAAATTAATTTGAAGAAAATCCTTTTTCCAATCGCGCGGTTTTCGTTTTTATCTTACTAATTTTACATTTAAGGAGAAGAAGAAAAAATTAAAAAAAAAAAATAATGTTTCGTAACCGGAATTTTTATGTTAAATTCAAATATCTGAAATTGCAGTTCCTAACAGTTTGTAAAGTATTTTTAGTTCATTGTCTAGTTTATATAAGTATGTGCATACATATAAGTACGGTGACCATTCGTAACGATTTTGGCGGGACAGTGCCGAAAATTGACCCGCTGAATATTTTTTAAAAGTCGGGACGTATAAGTGTCACGATTTTTCATATTTGTACTGATTAAGTCCCGATTTTCGGTGTTTATTTTTTAATTTAAACAAGAGTCTTTCTGTACTCTGGCTAACAAAAAAAAAACATTTTTTCATACCAACGTGGCAGCACTTTCGTTATCACAAAGAACATACAGTATAGGGGAGCCACAAACTTAGCAAACATCCTTATTTTCTATGAACTTTTGTTATGTTTTATTCTGTCAAACTGGTACTTTCCCTATACTGCTGTCATAAAATTTTTATAATTTTTTTTAAGTTTTTTTAATGAAACGATTCTAATTTGAATTAAGTGAAATTATAATAACATTTAGGCTGTTGATACATTGGCGAAAATATAAATAGGGAAGCGACATTTTAGCATTCTTGGGCCATTCCCCTTTTGATTTTTTAATGTTTATTATTTTTTTATGAAAGTGTAGCTCGTTATATTACCAAAAATAATTTAAATCAAACATTGTACAAAAATTACCACAATTCGACAGGGTTTTATCGAAATTTTGAGCTTTTTAAATATTCTTAGAAACATTCCGAGTAGTAGTAAAACGAAGTGCAAATTTGGTAAATTTTCTTGGGGAATTTTTGGGGCAATTTTCCCTATAAAAAAAAAATAAAAATTGTCGAATATACTTTGTATGGAAGAAAATGCGCGAACGAAAAATTGCCAAAAATCAACGGTAAGTCCAAGCTACTTCGAGCCTGCATTTTGTTATACAAAAATTTTACTGGCTACGAAATGGCATGCTCAAGAAAATTCAAAAAATCTTATTAAAAATTTTAAAATTTTGATCAACATTATTCAAATTCGTCGAATTTTTGTAAATGTTCTACAAAGTTTGAAAACTCTATTTACATGTTTTTCTTCTAGATATTAGTTAGCTATGTTTTCATAAAAAGGTCATAAGCTTGATAAAATGTCTTTTCCCAATTTATTCTCGCCACCGTATATATTGTGTGTATTTATTTTTGAGAACACTATTCAAGTTTTTTTCTCTTTGTTTTGTCTTAAATAAAACTGTATTAAAAG
>NW_016161025.1:0-4754 GCF_001687245.7 Rhagoletis zephyria
TCAATTTTTCAGCTTTTTCCGATCCCGGGATTTCCGGTATGTCGTTATCACAATCCCGTGATCCCGAGACTATTTAAATATTCATTACTTTTCAACAACTTAAATAGAAAAAATTGCTTCTGCTAAATGGGTTTTAGGGTTCCCCCCTGACGTCGGGATTTATTTTAAAGAACATTGTAATTTAAAATATATGATTAATTCCAAAAATTATTTAAAAAATTCAGTGTTAAATAAAAATCAAATGCGAGAGGAAATTTTTGTAGAATTTAAAAAAATTTAAATTTTTTGGATTCACAAGGACGGGATAGGTAATTTTAATTTAATTAAGCTGACAAAGTTAGAAGAACAAAATTCGAACAAATATTGCGAAATTTCAAGGATAAAATTTTAAAACGGTATTTTAATTACTTACCAGTGTTTCTAGACCAAATACTTGAATCTGTTTAAATTCTACAGGATCTCCTCTTTAATTTGATACCCATACGTCTTCTCTAAAGACATTTCTCTTAATTTTTTAAATCATTTTTGAATTACTGACGTCAGAGTGAAGAATTAAAATCGCAATACTTTATTTGGCCCATGGTTTCGCGACTATATTGATATTTCTGTTTAAAATTTACTATGTCGCGGTGTTATTTGTATAACGAGCTAAACATTTATAAAAAAAAATATTAATTATTAAATACAAAAAGAAATATAGCCAATACTGGCCAAGAAAACGAGTTTCTATTATTGCCATCAGTACAAATTACAAATTCCGAAAATCCCGGTATTATTTGCAAAGAATCTCGGAATTTTTGGGACCTTAAAATGGCCAGGGATCCCGGGATTAGCATTCCTAGTATGCACATACCTTAGACTGTGCCACTTAACAAGCAAACAAAAAGGTTCTCCTACACCACCGCGTCTTAAAGTAATTTTGCACGGCGATTTCGAAACAAAATCAAATTTTTTTTGTCGGACCTAGGGGTTTGCATTTTTACATTTACATCGGTGACACGTAAATGCGGCAATAATTTTTTTTTAATAATTCTACTGGAATAATCGGAATACTATGTTTTAATGACGTTTTTGCTAGCTTTAATTCACCGATATTAGAGTGGCGCGTTAGGGTTTTAGAAACTGAGTTCGGCTGAGTAAGTACTAGAACGGGATACCCTGAGCTCAATGAACTTTGGAACAAAAAACAACTTCCCCTCGAGGTAAGAACGCCGATATGTGATACTTTGAGATCCGACAGTAAATGCCGGAGGTATGTCTGAGAAAAAATGTAAAAAGGCGACCACTATGTTCGGCCAAAAAAGAAAGGTTCTTCGAAACAGCTTTAAACTCAGGGGTGTAGGGCAAACTTTTTTTTACTGGTACGGTCTGAAGTACATTCTATTGCCGAAAATAAATTTTTTACAAACATACATAAACTAATCATTTTGACGTGCATTTGTGTTTTCCTTATATTTCTGGTGGATTTTAAACCACGTTTTAAATTAATTACAAGTAAACATAACTTACATACACATACATACATACATACATACTTACCCAAATCTTTTCATTGTATTTTTGTTCAATTAAGCCAATAATGTAATGTTCTGAAAACACAAGTTAGTGCATGTGCATGTGTGTGTGTGTGGGTGATATATTTAAATATGTACATACATACGTATGTATGTATTATGTTTGTATGCGATTAGAATGACTTGTAAATAGGTTTATACATATTTTGCGTGTGAATGTGATTTTGCTCTCTGCTTGTATTGCTGATGATTGGCGGTTGGAATAAGATTAGTTAAATTAGAATCAAATGCATACAATTAAATAATTTAGCATAAAATAATGTTACATGAAGATAATATTTTAAACAAATAAGCTTACATATGTAGGTAAATGTAATAAACATAAACAAATTTCAATAAAGCAAAGCGAATACTCATTTAAATTTGTAAACCTGCTGAGCCCCTACGTTTACCGATTTAAATGATTAGCAATGTGTATGTGTGTGTGTTTGTATACAAACGCCTAAGCTCGTATGTATGTATGTATTTGATTGAGTGCAATAGCACATATGTATGCTGTGTATAACTAAGTATTAGATTTTAATTATACATACATACATATATGAAGATATGTATGCATATACATATACATATACACTAGCCATAAGTTTTCAATGGAAAATTATGTATGTGTGTAAATGTGTTAATTATAAACAAGGCTGTAAGTGCATAGAAACGTAGCAGTTAATGCGAAATATAGTTCGTTTCAAATTAATTAAAATTTTGAAATATGCTTCTATTTGTTTAAAATCAAAATTTCGTTAATGCAAATATATCTAAGCATATATGTATGTGTAATAATGGCACAAATGCTTGGTAATAATTGATTTTAATTTAAGTAGCGCATTGAAATCACAAATAAAAATATTAAAGTTTTATAAGTTTTTTATGCGAATGCGGCACTGGCGGGGTTTGATGTGAAATTTTAAATCAGTAAAATACTTACATACGAATAGTTGTATAAGTTGTTATAATTAGGTATTCAATAATGCATAAAATTAAATATTGTAAATGTTGCTCTTAACTGCGAAATAAAATTTCAAAAAAATTTAAAATATTATTTAAAATAAAATAAAGTAATTTTATTTATAGCTGTTATTTGAGTTCCAAAGGTACGTATGTATGTATAATGGTTTTTTATTTATTTTATTTTTTAAATATATTATGATAGTACTTGAAAGAAATTCTTTTTCATTTTATTTTGTGTTTCTTATTTTCTTTTACTCTCTTCCATTTTGTTCAATTGTCATGTAAAGTCGTTTGATGTCATATCAAGTGATGTCATGTAATTTGATGAGAAGTGATGTCATGTCATGTGATGTCATATCATGTAATATCATATCAAATGATGTCATATCACGTGATGTCATATCATGTCATATCATTTCAAGTGATGTGATACCATGTTACTTCATATCGTGTCATGTCAAACTATGTGATGTCATGTGATGGCATATCATGTAGATATTTTCATGGCATGTGATATCATATCATGTGATGTCATAAAAATTACAATTTTGTTGAAAAAAATATAAATTTGAGAGTAACCCTAAATAAAAGGGCTGTCAGAAATGATATTTGACTTTGTCGTTTAGGTTTACGGATTCATGAACTAATAATCTGCACCAAACCTTTTGCTGGACCCTGAATTTTTTTACAAGAATCCGTCGTATTCGTCCAATATGCTGTGTGTCAATTGAGGCTCTTACAATTAAAATAAACGATTCATATTTTAAAGGCTTATTGTTGACCTCACGATACAATATACATATTTTCACTATGACCAGGGGATTTGAGAAAAATTTAATTTTCGACCCGCGCTAATGTTTGCTACTGAAAAATGCACATAAATAAATGTTCTTAGTTCATACCAGAAAAGTATGCCTACAAGTACTACAGCAGCTAGTGCGTCACAAAATGCAATTCAGACTTACAGATATTTATAAAAAATAAAATAACAAATCACTCATTACAAGTAAGCGTGGAGATGACGTCACTAAAAATTGCAACTACATGCCTTCAATATGTAAATATAAATACAAAATTCAGCAACAAAATCAGCTACTTCTAATCTCAATGTTCGAATATTTAATAGCGCGAAGGCATGTAGAAATATGTAGGCACGTACACAGTTAAGTACATGTGCAGTATATTAAATGCATAATAAATCATTTGGTTATTTGAACTTACTTTATTTATTGAGAAGCTATGCAGTTTCTTCGATCCAAACACACGATCATATAGCATACATATATGTATGTATGTAGATAAGTTCATACATACATATACATAAATGCACATTCGGTTTACATATAGATACGTACCCAGTAGCAAAAAAGGGACAGGGAATCCAGCAATTAAGAACACATCAGTGACGATCAAAAAAATTATTATTTTTGTTTATATTAAATAGAAAAGTATTTGGTTATTAATATTGTAGAAAATACTAAAATATCATGTACTGTATTTGGATGTCAGCAAATTCCGAATATGAGAGTATTTACATACGTTGGCTGTGCTAAATATTTTAAGTAAATATACATATTTAGGTATTTTCTCAGGCCTAAGTATTAAGTAACTACAAAAGCTTTTAGTTACCTTTACTCAACGAAATAGCGCGTGCTTTGTATTTTTGGCTTCACTAAAACTGCATACCAAGTTGTACCGAAAAGTCTCTAAAATACTTCCGAAAAATTCCGAAAAAAAAACAAAAAATTTGGCAAGTCTTGAACAAATCCCAAATTGCTTTAAAAAGGCACCCCTGAAAAATAAAAATGTAGAAAACCGAATTAGTTCCTGAAATCCAACGAAAAACTTGAAAAGGTTCGAAAATTATCGATCATTGTCTGTTTTCTGAACCGTTAAGTATTTAAAAATCTTCTATGTACCTTGGTATGTACATAAATATACTATTTAGCATCCTTCAACTTCTTCTTCTGCCTCCACTTGATAAAACGACAGTCGTTTTTCTTTATCGCAAGTGTCGGTTCTCTTCTCGCTGGTCTTTTCCAATATTTAGCGTATAATCCAGGATAAAGCTTAGTATCCAGCTCTTAAGAAAAGCAAAAACTCCATATAAAATGACGTACAAGAAATGGCTAAGAAATTTTCTTGAGTCAAATTTCCTTAAGGCAGTACGCAGTTCTTCAGAAATTTAGTACGCTTTCTACTACGGTTTTCTAAAGTTTTTTGTGAAAAAAG
>NW_016161025.1:4847-9146 GCF_001687245.7 Rhagoletis zephyria
TAGTTACATGTGCAGTATATTAAATGCATAATAAATCATTTGGTTATTTGAACTTACTTTATTTATTGAGAAGCTATGCAGTTTCTTCGATCCAAACACACGATCATATAGCATACATATATGTATGTATGTAGATAAGTTCATACATACATATACATAAATGCACATTCGGTTTACATATAGATACGTACCCAGTAGCAAAAAAGGGACAGGGAATCCAGCAATTAAGAACACATCAGTGACGATCAAAAAAATTATTATTTTTGTTTATACTAAATAGAAAAGTATTTGGTTATTAATATTGTAGAAAATACTAAAATATCATGTACTGGATGTACTATATTTGGATGTCAGTAAATTCCGAATATGAGAGTATTTACATACGTTGGCTGTGCTAAATATTTTAAGTAAATATACATATTAAGGTATTTTCTCAGGCCTAAGTATTAAGTAACTACAAAAGCTTTTAGTTACCTTTACTCAACGAAATAGCGCGTGCTTTGTATTTTTGGCTTCACTAAAACTGCATACCAAGTTGTACCGAAAAGTCTCTAAAATACTTCCGAAAAATTCCGAAAAAAAAACAAAAAATTTGGCAAGTCTTGAACAAATCCCAAATTGCTTTAAAAAGGCACCCCTGAAAAATAAAAATGTAGAAAACCGAATTAGTTCCTGAAATCCAACGAAAAACTTGAAAAGGTTCGAAAATTATCGATCATTGTCTGTTTTCTGAACCGTTAAGTATTTAAAAATCTTCTATGTACCTTGGTATGTACATAAATATACTATTTAGCATCCTTCAACTTCTTCTTCTGCCTCCACTTGATAAAACGACAGTCGTTTTTCTTTATCGCAAGTGTCGGTTCTCTTCTCGCTGGTCTTTTCCAATATTTAGCGTATAATCCAGGGTACAGCTTAGTATCCAGCTCTTAAGAAAAGCAAAAACTCCATATAAAATGACGTACAAGAAATGGCTAAGAAATTTTCTTGAGTCAAATTTCCTTAAGGCAGTACGCAGTTCTTCAGAAATTTAGTACGCTTTCTACTACGGTTTTCTAAAGTTTTTTGTGAAAAAAGAGCACAAGGCAACCCAGGTTTGCAACAGAAATATATGCCCGTTCCATTATTTCTTGAGGAAAGAGTGAGGCAACAGGCTGTGAGGTATAAAAAATGTCAAAATTCCTTGGACACACACGCGAAATAATGGCAATTTTTTCTTGACCGTTTTCTTAAGAGCTGGATACTAAGCTTAAGGCCCAATCAGTTTGTTGGCAGCGGGCCTGAGCCTTTCACGCAATATGCTCGATAAAACCTTATAGCCGATGCATAGGAGGCTGATCCCGCATTAGTAGGCGCGTATAGCGGGGTCGCTTTTCTTGTGATTTGGTCAAAGCACAGTTAAATTCCAACCGCCGAGCATCTGCATTAGAATTGACTTTGCGCATCCACTGCTCAGCGCCATA
Organism: Rhagoletis zephyria; assembly: GCF_001687245.7. NCBI lineage: Eukaryota > Metazoa > Arthropoda > Insecta > Diptera > Tephritidae > Rhagoletis > Rhagoletis zephyria. The sequence goes on from NW_016161025.1 coordinate 6,311, forward strand.
GTTACTTGAATAGTTCAACTCCAAAGCCGTCAGCTTTTTAGCCGAGAAATATGTATTTGTACCACGTCAATGTGACAGTACACATCACTGCTGGGAAATGAATTATACCAATTGCTGAAGTAGGTACATACAGTCGGTGTCAAATGTTAGTGTGCGCCTTGTTCTAATACAAGATTCACAATTATTTTCTTGCATCTTTTCATTAATTATAATTATGTATACACTTACTAAGTAGAATTCTCCTTTCTGTGTTGCGAAAGAAAGGGGCCGAAACCCCTTACGCCATCCACAGTATTTTTGCACATAAATCCTATTCGCGTTATTTATGAAAATATATTTAGCTGATTCTATGCATAAAGCTCACAAGTATTCAAAAAATGTTCATAAAAATTTTTAAATTTTTATTCAGAATTTCTAGAAAATTTTCGATTATTCAGTTTTGTAGCCCGTACAATTTAAGTAAAACAAAGTACAAGTTTCAAGTCGCTAAAAATTATCGTTAATTTTTTAGATTTTTGTATTTTTTGTTGTGGAGTATGTTGGGCGTTTTCCTCCATAAAACGCACGATCAAAATCTTTGTTTATATGGAAGAAAATGTGCAACACCCTCCCAAAAAAAATTCGAAAAAAAATTTCTAGAAATTCTGTATAAAATTTTGGAAATTTTTACGAAAATATTTTGAATTTTAGTGAACTTTATACAAAGTGTGAAACTTTCATTCAAAAAATTGTGAATACTAACATTTGCCATTGACTGTACATAAGTATGTGCATATTAGGAAAGTTAATCCCGGGATCTCGGCCTTTTAATTAAAGTAAAATTGCGTTTTTAGTTTTTCAATCTGACGTCAGTAATTCAAAAATTATTTAAAAAATTCAGTGAAATTTGCTTCCAGAAGAAGCATGGGTATAACTAAAATTAGAGAGAAGATTTTGTAGAATTTAGACGGATTAAATTTTTTTGTGCATAAGGACTGGTAAGCACTGAAAATGTCCTTTTAAAATTTAATCCTTGGAATTTCGCAGTATTTGTTTTTGACAAAATTACATTTTAAGGACTTATATAAACTCGATAACATCCTCGAATTTCGTCCTTATAACTTTATCAGCTTACAAAATTACCTATTCATCCTTGTTAATGCAACAAATTTTAATTATTTAAAATTCTAAATAAATTTCATCTTTCACTTGGTACGCATACTTTTATTCTAAATTGCACTGAATTTTTATAATAACTTTTGGAATTAATCATATCTTTGAAATGACAAAGTCCTTTAAAATAAGTCCTTATGGCACGGAGAAAAATAAAAACGCCCCTTTAAATAAAAAAGTAGATTTCAAACTCATTTATTTATTATTTATTTTATGGTAGNACCCCTGCACTTTATACAAAGTGTGAAACTTTCATTTGTATGGTTTATATTATAGAATAAACTATATTTTCATAAATAATTAATGAAAAAAACCATTTTCATGAAAAAAAAAAAATTGTGTATACTAACATTTGCCACTGACTGTACATAAGTATGTGCATATTAGGAATTTTAATCCCGGGATCTCGGCTTTTTTAGGTCCCGAAAATCCCAGGATTCTTGGCAAATAATATCGGGATTTTCGGTGTTTGTAATTTGCACTGATGGCAATAATAAATATTCATTTTCTTCACCAGTATTGGCTATATTTCCTTTTTTTAATAATTAATATTTTTTTATAAATGTCTAGCTCATTATAAATACATATAACGTGCGATGGTAAATTTTACCATAGGCGTTTTTAGTTTTTCACTCTCACGGCAGTGATTTAAAAAACTTAGTGAAATTTGCTTAAGGAAGAAGTATGGGTATAAAATTAAAGAGGAAATTTTGTAGAATTTAAGCGGATTCAATTTTTTGGTGCATAAGGACTGGTAAGCACTGAAAATGTCCTTTTAAAATTTAATCCTTGAAATTTCGCGATATTTGTTTTTGACAAAATTACATTTTAAGGACTTATATAAACTCGATAACATCCTCGAATTTCATCCTTATAACTTTATCAGCTTACAAAATTACCTACTCATCCTTGTTAATGCAACAAATTTTATTTATCCTTTTAATTCTAAAGAAATTTCCTCGTTCATTTGGTACCCATATTTATATTCTAAATTGCACTGAATTTTTAAAATAATTTTTGGAATTAATCATGTCTTTGAAATGACAAAGTCCTTTAAAATAAATTCTCATGTCACGGAGAAAAATAAAAACGCCCCATTAAATAAAAAAGTAGATTTCAAGCCCATTTATTTATTATTTATTTCATGGTAGGAGAGCTTCTCAAACAATATAGAGGCAATTTTTTCGATTTAAGTTGTTAAAAATTAATTAATATCTAAATCCCGGTACTAATCCCGAGATCCCGAGATTGTGATAACTAAATCCCGAAAATCCCGGGATCGAAAAATTAACATCCCTAGTGCACATGCACATACGCAATCGTTGTTCAAGCCGCACGTGTTATCCGTATGAATGCAATACATTGTTCATGATTTTGCTAATTCATGTAGCTGCAATTTTTTTTTACAGATTTGTTGAAGCTACGTGGCTACTCTTCAGTGAAATTTAAATAAATTATGTACGTAAGTACGTAAATGTAAATGAATATGAAATTTAATTAAGAGCAGAGGGCCTTTGGTATTTACACATTTCTAGCCTTTAGTTATAACTTTTTTAAGGAAATTAACTACTATAGTTAATGAGTATCCCGTTCACAATTTCAGGGAATTTCTTGCTTTGCTTAAACGAAAATATTGATTGTAGTAAAGTTGAAAGGCCGACATAACTACTGTATTTCAATTATA